>NW_020538794.1:0-28880 GCF_003426905.1 Ctenocephalides felis
TTTTAAAATCGAAATTATTTTCATTATAATCTCAAAAAAGAAAAGATCGAATAAAAGCATATAGATAAAAATCAAAGGGATCTTTCTGGCTTATTATTGTTTTCTATTATTTTTCTTTCACACAAAAATTGACAGAGTTATGAATGTTTAAAAACTGCGCGGCCGCGCAAATTGAAAAAAAAAGTTTTTATAAAATCGTGAGTTTTCTGAAAATAGTTTGTACTAAAGTAGTGAATCTGCTGGAATCCATCAAGATGTCTATAGTGAAGTGAATTCTAGATGCAATGTGAATTACTTTTTTTCTGGTGGAAATGGCGCTCATTAACTATATGATTTAGAAGAAATAAACTTCGTATATGCTTCTTATTTGCATGATAGCTCATCCATTTTACATGTAAAAAACTTGTAACAGCACTCATTTTAAAACTTATGTTGAGCACTATAAAACCCAATTTCACCGAAATACATAAAATGTAAAACCTGGACACTAGATGGCTTTATTAAATACCGATTTATTAAGAGTTTTTATTTACATTATTTTGTTCATTACATATTTTTCGTTAAAATGTAATATTTTTAGGAGATATTTGCAAAAAAACGAAGAAAAACGCCAAAAATATATGAATCTTTAGTGGCCAGTAACTTGAAAAATTAGTTTTTCTGAAAAACTGTAAAAAAACATTTTTTTTTCTTATAATTAGTTTCTTCTATCGATTTCCGACGTTATTTTGAAAAATGTAATTACACAATTGAGAAGGGGTGTCACCCCCCGGGGGGTGATGGCGCAACCCGAATTGTTTTCACTTTTGAATTTGAGGGTAAGACGAACCTAATTCCAAAATTTCATGAAATTCGGACCACAGTAAAAAAATTCAGACCTAAAATGCTCCGTTTACTGCACTAAGATAGTCATGGAGTAATTTGATTTATATTTAACAGTGTTTTTTTTACCTTAGTTTATATTTTATTGTTTTATCTACACATCTAATTTTTTGTTTTGCTATTATGGTTTTGCTATAAAAAAAAGTACTGAGAAATATTAAAAATATTTTAATGAAAAGATTGACTTATAAAAAGTTAAATAATATTTTAAAAAATGTATTAAAAAAAAAATTAAAATGTAATAAATCCGGCAGAAATGCTAAGGGTATACTTTATTTTTAGTTTTAATTTGTAGTTCAATTAGAAATATTTTCCCAAAAATTATCAAATCATATCAAATTTATTAAAATATATAATATCTTTATTATTTTAATATTGTTTGATATCAGCTGCACGAGATCTTACAATCCATATCAGAACTATTTTTTTTATATACATTACAATTTGTTTTTGGGAAGACATTGAGTTTATTTTTTGTTAAATTAACAAATATAAACTCAATGAATCAACTAATTCTCAATCTTTCAACTAATTTTAGAAGAAAACCCAACTTTTTGTCTTGCAGTTGTGTTAAAATTATCAATTTTTTTTTAACTAATCCACTACTTTTATTCAAAGCTTTGACAGAGTGAGTATATAATTATTAAAATAATAGTCATAAGGGTTCTTAATTTATTAAAAATGTTGAAAGTATGAATATATATATATATTGTACTTATATAGTAGTAGTATTATATTCACACAATTGAGAAAATCCAAGGCACATATTTTTTGGAAAGTACAAATTACAGCAAAGATAATATACAGTTAAATATTTTATGATTTTATCATATCCTATTTGAATTATATATAATTTGAAAAAAAAAATTCTAAAAATTGGTATATAGTACACAATATAATCACTACGGACAATAATTCTTCGAAAATATGGATTAGATCAAAATGAAATCTTAAATATTTTATGATTTTGTTCTTTAGGGAATAGAATTTTTATTGAAAAGTGCCGTTATAAATCAGGCATATATAATTTAGTACGCAAAATCCTTATGTCTGCAAAATAATAAATATTGAAGTGCAAATAGTGAAGGAGTAAATGTATATTTTTAGAATTCTATATTTATATTATGAGATATTATAGAATTTTCAATGTTATATATTAAGATTACTTGAGTGATATAAATATAATATAATTGAATGATGAATATGAGTATTATATCACAAACTTTTACTAGGTAAAAATATTCGACAAAGATATTTTTTATTTAGTATATTATAAAACCGAAAATTGCGAATTAATTATAAAATCACCTATATTGTTCAGTTGCACCTATGTTAAATGTTTTGAATTAATCGACATGATATAATTTTTAAAATAAATCAGTATTTATTGAAAATTAATTCTGAGTACAATTTGTGTTTTTTATTTACAAAATATATATTATTATTGTTATATAAATTATACAAACTTATTAATTATATGATATAATTGGATTCAGGGCTGGTGATTTGTTTCTTGCTATCTATCTTATGTATATTGATATTACATTTTTTATATTGATATTTGATTAGTTAAAAAACATTAAGTATTCTGAATTTTGAAAAATATTGTAATACTAAAAGATTTTTTATAAAACTTTCGAAAATGCAGTAAAGGATGTTACATATCGGTATGTATAAAATTTATTTGTAATATTATAAAATTTGTTTGTATTATATTATAAATACAAAATATCAGTGGAAATATTTTTTTTTGTAATACCTGCGATTTTACCTGTCCAAAGGCTTATTCTCAGGGTTTAACGATTACCAAGTTGAAATTTGGTCACAAAAGATCTGAACGCATTGGAACCTAATTAACCGTTATTAACAGTTAATATTAAATCGCACGAAACTTTATACCTAATGTTTGTAGTTTCCATAGAAATAATGCCATATGTTTTATAATTATATATTTAAAACTATAAATTTTTGCACAAATAGTAAATTTTATAATTCATTCGATAGATAAGATATAACAATATTCCAATATATTTTTTTGAACTCTGTTTTATTTACCAATCAAAATACATAAAGATTCCTATGAGCTAAACAGTCCATAATAATGATTGTAATATAAAACTAAAATATTTTCTCATAACCAAATTAAGGCGTAAATTTAGTACTCAACAAGAATAAATGTTGACCTACCATAAAGTGCCGATTTTCTTACCAAAAAAGCTAATATTGTTTCATTAATAAATAATAAAAATGAATTGGAAACTTAACTTTGCTAAAATTTAATTTAACATTCGAATAAGTACTAAAAAATTATAAACTAAATTTAATGTCCACTTTTTTGCGATTTATTAAAAACGTCTTCAAAATTTTAAAAGATTTACACATATGTTCTATAATTTTTATATATTCAAAAATTATTTTAGGTCAAAAATCGAAAACTATTACCTACCTATAACAAAATATACTTAATTAAAACATAAGTTAGGTAGTGTATAATTTAATATTGTTTTATTAATTTTGAAATCATAAAAAAGATCAATTTGTTGGGTGTGATTTTCCTCATAATTTTTTAGGATCTTTTTTTGTTTTGAAGGTTTCTGAACATTTTGACATACATCAGAAAAATGGATGTCTGTGTATGTGTATGTATGTACAGATACAATTTTTGTTCACGTTTTTTTTGGATCAACCGATTTGAATGGTCCAAAAAATATTCGATTCCTATTCATAGGGAGATATGCTGATTAGTTTTTGGCAAAGGCAGGTCCGGTCATTTCAGAGATACGAAGCAAAGAGTGCTGAAAATAAAAATCGCGTTTTTGAGAGAACATAGCATCCGCTTTGAATGATCCAAAAAACATTTAATTTGTAATGATAAAGAAAAGTGGTGATTAGTTTTTGGCAAAGGCAGGTCCTGCCGTTTTGAAGATGCCAAGCTAAATGGGCAAAAATTGGCAGGTTTTGAAGGAACTAAGCATCCGATTTGAATGATTCAAAAAACTTTCTGCTTGTGTTAACGAAATGGTGGCTTTTGGAAGAAAAAAATCTTTTTAATATCGAAAATATGTAATTCAAATTTATTTTTTTTCTAGCTAAAGTTCTAAAGCTCACTTATATCCTTTACATAAATAATTTTAATTTTGCATTCAGTTTATATAATTCTTATAAATATTAGACAAGATTCTTCATTTCAAATTTGATTGATTAAGTTTTGTTTATTTACTTTTCCGTAAACATATATAAGTTACAGTATTTTTAATAATCCAATTTAAAACTCTCGAGTATTTCAATACGGTACGAGTAGTTCCAGCAATTTGCCTTAAGACACGATGCCATTCAGGACTAGTTTTATTTTTATTCATGTAATACTTATAAAAATGGGACATTTATTCAAAAATGATTCTAAAATCTCTACTATATTACCAATTTGCCATCAATTTGCTGATTAGCTCTTGTTTCAACCTGAATTATTGTTCACTTTACTTAATTAAATTTGATTGCAAATCATAAACTCAATTAATTCCACTTGTAAAAAATAATGAGAAAAATGTAGGTAACAATATATATTTATAAATAAAAAGAAAATGAGTAATGGTTAATACGAACAATGGAATGCACTATTTATGCACGTTATAAAAATTTTTACAAATTCCGCATCCTGTTGAGTAATAATGGGAGTATATAAGAAGAAACTAATTGTAGAAATTTTAAATATAATTCAAGCTTTTAAATGCAAATTTGGTATTTGTTGTTAATTTTTTATTCGATTTAGAGAGTAATTTGGGCTGAGATAAAATGTAAGAGCCGTAGAGTTTTTTTTATACTGATACTTGTATGTAAACATCCTTACATCTTCAACCAGTCTACGAAGAACACACTATCCATTTGTAATTTTTTCAAATCAGTATTTTGTGAAAATATTGTGTAATTTCAAGTTATTGTTTATAATACATAGTGTAGTGCATTACCATATCCTAATACCATGGATTATTAAAATTTTCCAATTTAACACTAAGATCTACTAATTTTTCCACTGAATGAAGGCTAGGATTATAGCCGAAACGTATGGATTTAAAATAAATTTTTGAAAGAAATTCATGTTTTTTATTGATGTTATGCCCGATTATTAGACTTTGTTAATACATATGTCAACATCAAATTCAGAATCATACAAATATATATATATATATATATATATAATTGAATGGTAGAGTCTTGGATTTGTGTATATTTTGTAGAGTTTCGAACAAGAATCCAAAAATAATACAAAATTAAAAACAAGAAAAGTTTTTAAAAAAACAATTTCTTTATTTAATTATTTGTTTATTGTCGACGTTTCGGAACTAGGTACGTTCCATCTTCAGGACATCTGTCAAGAAACATGATCTTGTTGAGATTTTAGCAAACAATATGTTTAGGAAAAGAAAATAGATTTTTCTTAAATAATGAATTAAATTGTAAAAAATATAATAATGTACAGAAATATGATAATATGTTCCCCCACCCCATCCAATCTCAATACTAATGTAGTATATTCTGTTTCTTGTAATGACTGTGCTTTTCAATATATTGGACAAACCTCCCAATATGTACACAAGAGAATGAGACAACATGAACTAAGTGTGGTCCACCATAAACAAAAAAATTTCAAAAGTACCCTAGTACAACACTCTATAGAAAACGCCCATTCATTTAATTTCACTCCAAAGATTTTATATCACGAAAGTTGCATCTTTAGAAGGTTATTCGCGGAGAGTTGTCTCATCCTCATAAATGTTTCTAACAGTGTCAACATTAGATCAGATCACAACCTATTACATGATTCATATTTAAATTTTTTACACTTTTTGACAAACAATTAATATCGACTTCCTTTTAAGATCAACAATTTAAGTATTCACACCCTGACATATAAAAACACACACATACAATCTCACATCTCTCGTTCAAGTGTTTACACGTGTTACAAAGGGCACACCAGTTTCATTTAGTTAATTTTGAAAGCCAATCGAACAACATCCTAGAGAACAATATTATTTGTGTTTTCAAATAATAATTTTAAAAAAGACAAATTTTTTAGTAATTTTGATTTACAAAATCTAATTATTCGGCGGAAAATTAACTCACAAAATCATTTTTGTTAAAAAAGCTTGTTTAGTGAAAAAGTACTAACAAATATTCAAACATACAGGTAATTAATTCAACTTTGTCATTAACCTTTTCTTAAAAAATTTCCATAACTTTCAAAAAATTTTTCTATTATGTTTTAATATCCTGTTCTGATAATCCACTCATTTATTTTTATCATTTTTATTTTGAACATATTATCATATTTCTGTACATTATTATATTTTTTACAATTTAATTCATTATTTAAGAAAAATCTATTTTCTTTTCCTAAACATATTGTTTGCTAAAATCTCAACAAGATCATGTTTCTTGACAGATGTCCTGAAGATGGAACGTACCTAGTTCCGAAACGTCGACAATAAACAAATAATTAAATAAAGAAATTGTTTTTTTAAAAACTTTTCTTGTTTTTTATTTTGTATTATTTTTGGATTCTTGTTCGAAACTCTACAAAATATATATATATATATATATATATATATATCTTATATATAAAATTCTTCTGTAACAATGTAAGTTTCATTAATACTCCTAAACTATAATTCGGATTTTCATGAATCTTCCTGAAGTTTGTTCGGGAAATTTTCTAGAATGTTTTGATTCACAGAAATATAGTTAGATTGTAGAAATAAATGGAAAAAATACAAAAAACCGCTTATCATTGTTTGACCTTTAAAATATTTAAGGCATGGTTTGACATTAAAAACAAATGACAACTATCATTTGCCAAACATTTCTATTCACTTATAGGCTAAGGCAATATTAAAATATAATAAATTCATGATTATAAATAAGGAAAATGTAATGTCTACATTATTATTGCCGAAAAGCAGCTTAGATGTGCCAAAAATTAAATTAATATAAGATGCAAACAATATAACATGCGTTTGACAGTCTGCGCATGCGTCTGACGCGCACGGCGAATCGTGTTCTCAACTGCGCGTGGTTTGCTTTTGCTTGCAATAATTTTGTTTGCGCACTTTGCGAACAGATTCGCCGTACGAATTCGTGCAAAGGAGACGAGCCATAAGTGATTGCGCTCAAAAATATTCAATTTGCGGTCGTTTTGCCTTACTATACTAAGTCACAATACAAAAAAAATACTTATTCAAAAAATTATTTCGAAGTTTCATTGGGTCAAAAATTCATATGGTTGGCATTGGGTACGGAATATTTACTCAATGGAGCGCTTTCGGTCTGAACTTTTTTTTACTGTTTTCCATTTCGTTTGGAATTTTGGAACTAGGTTTATCTTACTCTTCAGAAGTGAAAACAATTTAGACTCCTTTACCACTTCTCGGGTGGATGTCATTTCTTTTCAGTGGTGTAATTTTACTTTTTTCAAAATAACGTTGGGTATCGATAAAAGAACTAACTATAAGAGAAAAATGTTTAATAATGTTTTTCAAAAAAGCAAATACTTTTCAAGTTACTGGCTACTGAAAATTTGTTTCTTTTTCGCGTTTTTCATCGTTTTTTGCTAATATCTTCAAAAATATACATTTTAACGAAAATCATGTAATGAACAAAATTATATCAATAAACATTTTAATAAATCGCTATTTCACAGTGTTCTAGGAACAATATTAAGTTAATTATGAAAATGGGTTTTTATAGTTCTCATAATAAGCTTCAAAAGAAGTACTTCTGCGTGTAAATTGAGTGAGCTATCATGCAATTAAAAGACGCATACAATGTTTTTTTTTTCGTTTAAATCAAATAGTTTATGAGTGCCATTACCACCAAAATTAAAAATAATCGTTTTCCATCTAGAATTAACTGAAAGAATACGTATAAAAGTATATATATATATATGAAAATTCAAGATATTTTTCAGACTAATTATTGGTTTTTATCATTTTTTTGTTACACAAATATTGATAGAGTTCTAATTGTTTAAAGAGTGCGCGGCTGTCCAACCGGAGTGTCTTTCGAGCCCTTTAACCCTTCGCCGTTTCAAAATAAGAGAAGTTACGGTAAAATTTATGATAAAGAAAGTTGTAGCTCATTTAATCACCTTTAAAATAGTATATTACAAGTTATGATAAAATCAGAAACAAAAGAGTTATAATCCAATTAATACGGGGGGTGGTGACGAATTTGCAAATTGTTTTCACTTCTGAACTTTAGATTAAGATTAGCTGGGCATACGCTTTTTTCCTCTTCATTTACTGCAATAATTTTGTTGATAGTAGGTTGAATAGAGTACATGTGAACAAAATTTGACAAATTAATTCACTTCAAATATGAACGTAAGTAATAATGTATATTGAATTATTAGTGTGAAAAATGCAATTTAGATATTAAAATACTAAAAGCCAGTTAAAATATGGTACGAAATTATAAAAATTGTAGGCAACATTATTGAAGCAGAAAGGGTTTGAATTTGTTATGCTTTTTGAAAGATTTCAATTTTCAACACGTGTATCTATGCTATTACAATAAATACATGGTGATAAATGTGGAAAATAATGTTTTAGCCGTGAATAAACAAAAAATCATTCATTTAAACATCCACATCTACAGGTATATCTGAAAATATTGTATAACCGTTAAATTCAATAAAATAAATTGAGCTATTGGAAATAAATTTGTTCTATAAATCGCAGTGTATAATTTTTAATATATAATTTTATTGAATATATTTTAATATTTGTTAAATGGATAATTAAAGTGTTAACTGGGGGAATTGAGAATAATCATTTTATTTGAAACAGTACTACATTTAACATCACTCATATATTGGTGTAAATAGTAACTCGAAAAATAATAATGATTATGTTTAACTGAACGGTATAAATATTAGTATAGGATATTAAAAAACGTAGAGGTGAGTACAGGACAACGTCTGTCGGGTCATCTAGTATATATATATATATATATATATATATATATATATATATATATACATACAGAATACTCTAGGATATAATAACATGTAACTTAATTACGGTACATGCTTTTTTAATTTTTAACTTTTATAATTGAGTTTGTAATGACTACTCCTTCGTTTTACACTTACAAACTGTTTTCGCGAGAAAATCCGAGTTGATGGTATTACATTTTCTCTAGTCTCAACTAAAGATGCTGCAGAATAGTTGATATTCTCAACGTTACAAAAGATACCTGTGGAGGAGGTACTCATTTTGTTCACGGGCACTCACACCAAGTCAAAAATGGAAAAAATGACAATGTAAGTAATTTAAATCCAATTCTTTATTGTTCAGGATGTGTACAAATTTCTATTTTTTACTATGATAGATTTAATACTGAAAATCCGAGGCCAGAGAGTCTCGGGGACATCGCCTTGACCACTACATATTTGGGGCATGTAGTGGCATTATGTGCCATTGTAAATGACGAAGGTATAAATATAAATATAATTGTCTCAACATCGAACAAAAAAATCTAAATCTTATATATAAGTATATATAAGGAACTTATATACAAATTTAAGCAAATTTTGATTATGATTTTTCTTATGGCAGATTGCGAGCTCCAGGTAGTTGGAGAAGTTTTAAATAAAATTCAAGTAGATATTAAAGCAGAGTGGATGACGGTGGCTTTGCTGCCGTTTGATATGCCGTATGATAGTAATATATTTATTGAGTTATTTAACAATTTACTCAAAAATACTGAGGGCGTTAGCCTTAAAATTTATCTTGATATTGTAATGTAGCATTTATATAATATTATATAAATACATTCGTAAATATACTTAGCTATAAGTTGTTATAATATTATCACTTTAGTCCCAGGACGATGCCGCAAGTTGGAGCGGCTCAGTCCGCGGAAAACGGAGCGGTAAAACACAGCGCGGCAGGAAGCCACCGCCAAGTAATTTCCTCCCTTCTGCAGGCAGCAGCAGCTTTCATGGCAACGGAGGCCGCCGCGGTAGTCGTGCTCGAGAAGTAAGCTAATCTCAACAGAATCAGAATGCCACAGCTATGCAAGCATTCGTGCGGTAATTCAAGGTTGCAATAATACAAATTTGATTGATTTTATTAATAAGTGCTATATGTTTTTAAATGATAATAGTTCTAAACTTTTTACAGAAAACATAACATTACATTTATGTTGCAGTCATTTCACAAAGAGACTGTCATATCATGCAAAAAAATTTGCAAATGGTAATCAGGAAATAATATCTGTAGCTGTAAGCTCAATTATTTTTCTTTTAGGTGAAAGATGTAGAGATTTAAACCATGCTCGAAAAATGTTCACTCATTTTATGTGGATTTTGGGTAGCAAGTATTATAATGTACAAATAGATTTAGCGATCAAGGAAATAAATCTATTTGAAAATAATGACTCAGATTCAAATAAGACAATCTTGACTGATACTGATGTTTCAGAAATAAATGATCGTGAACCATGTCGAGATCTTTTACGAAATAGTCTATTTTATAAAGATTTCCTTCATATTAAATGCGAAGCCGAAAAGATTATGCCGAAAGAAGGATTTACTAATCGTTTTTGCTTTAAATTATGTAATGGGCAAGTATATTCCAATTATACCTTTGTGGTCAGTTCTAATGCTAGATAATGACAGAAAACATTTGTATTCAAACGCTGCCGTCGAATTATTTTTCAATATATTAAAGAATAATATCTGGCATGGTAATAAATATATGAAACCGTCACATTTCATAGATACAATTAAACATTTATTGACACTTTACAATAATAATTTAATAAATAAATGCCCTGTAACACAGAAAATTAATCCTCAGAAAAGGAACAAAAGTGATATTAGAAAAAGAAGAAGAAATGCAAGTGAGGAGAAGTTAAGCATGGAAAACAATATTAAAAAAATGAAAAAGCAACACAGTAGATAAAGTAACTTGTAACATTACCAATTATCGATAGTAGTATTAATCATCTAATAATATCTGATAAACTTGTAAATAACCTCATGAATCCATAATCATAGAAATTACAATTTTCGCATACTACGATTGCAATATAGTTTCGAGTAATGCTTACGTACATACAAACATACAAAATACATATAGATGAAGACGTGACGTGTCCAGATAGAGATAGAACCAGTACGCAGAGAAGGACGCGTCATGCGAGAAAAGGTACGCAACACAGACTTCAAGACAAACTTTTTTTACCCTACGCGCTAGAATCGAAGATGCAACACAACACAAGATTTAGTTCCGTGGGAGTGAGCGAGATAAAATGACTGCCGCCCTGGAGAAGAGGGATGAAGTTAGAACAAGACGGCACTACGGTGTGAGATGATACACCGACTTTCGGAGACAGGTTTGGCCCGTTTACACTCCCGTAAGAATTTTGCAAAAGTAACCCTTAGTATAAATTGGCCTGCAAAAGCAAAAAAGTTGTTCGACGGTGTTGGACGAGATTCAGATCTTACCGCTACTACTAGAGGCCGAAGCAAACAGATTATTCTTGAACCCTGTGATTAATAAATATAAGAAACAGTTGCATTACTGCTTTTGTTTTAATTATATTTTCACCGACCAAACATCATGAGGTCATATTTGGCGTCCAATTTTGTGGCAAGAAAAGGATTGGATCAAAGTATACAGCACAAATCTGGCACCCAGCAGGAAACTGACCGTCACAACAGATATGGCCATCAACCTCAGAAAGAAGCTCAGGTAGTTTCGCAAACTGCAAGGCAAGCTTCGATGGAACGCCGAATGCAGAGAAAGTTGCTGAATTTACTACAGTGCACAAGGAAATTAGTAAAAAGAACATTAGTAAAAAAAAGCGTTCATGGGACTCCCGCTACTACTAAAAGACGTCGCAGCCACCTGGTGGCAATGTATAAAAAGCGAGGTAAGCACGTTTACAAAAGCAATAGCGCTAATAAAATCCTTATTTGCACCTCAGAGACCAGCCTACGCAATCTATTTAAAGATTTTAAACTTACCACAGGACCGTAGCACGCCGACAGATTTATTCGTATGTAAGAAGAGAACTGTATTTGCCGAGATTCCTTCGCCTGGAATCCCAATAAGCAGCCAATTGGACATGATATACGGGCTGCTACGATTAAATATTCGTGAGCGTATTCCGCGAACAACGGTTTCATCGTTTGAAGAACTTCTAGCGGGAGCACGAGAGATCGAAGCCTTCTTCAACGAGAACAAGAAATGTGTCCCCAAAGAGTAAACGCAGACAGTTTGCACGTTCTGCAAACGAACCGGACACATTGAAGAAAAGTCCGGACCGGACTAAAACCAGGACACAGGCTGCTTCTATACAAGAAGAAAAAGCAAAATACTCATGCTATGGTTGCGGTAAGCCAGGCGTGATCCGCTGTAAATGCCCAAATTGCACAACGAGCCCTTGCAAGATTGCGGAGATACAAGCGGCAAGTTTCTTCTTTGTGACTTTAGAAGACGGGGGCAAGAAACAAAGCAGAGTGGGCTGTACATTCTGTAAACAAAGGAGCCATACGACAGAGGAATGTCGACATCTCAAAGCCTGACAAAACAGAAGAAACGCAAATTCTCCAGTAAATTTACAAGCTCCGGTAAATATTCCGAGAACACATGCTAGATCCGCTTTACCCATCACGGTGCAAGGCGAAAAGGGATACGGTTTCGTGGACACTGGCGCCGACCATAGCCTCGCAGGTTATTATTTATATGAGGTTTTAAGGAAAACTGGATATGAGTTTCAACCGCGAAACATAAAGATGACCAAAGACGGAGAAGCAAGACCAAGGGATGTGGTAGTAACGACCACCATAGTGCACATAATGGGAAGATCGATAGCCACGGAGTTTGTTGCAATACCGACAGCAAGATCAAATTGCACGTTACTAGGCATGTATTTTCTTAGAAAAGCAGGTTTAGTGCTCAATCTAAATGACGTGGCAATTCAATGACAACACGGCAACGTACGAATTTGTGAGTGACCAAAAAATAAAGGAAGCCATAGAGAGAATTTTTAGCGGCATTATGAATGTTTGCGCGTTACGTTTGCGTAACGAAGAATAACTCTATGGTCGTCTAGTTCTCGCACTTAGCTTGTAAATGCTTAGGATTAATTCCTTTTTAAAGCTGCCGTCGAAGGATAAACATCTCTTTGTAAATATAACTATAATATCCTGACGAGTAAATAGATTATTGATAAGTATACGTGCATTATTATTATATGTAATAATTATATATGTGTATTACTTTCAGTTGGAAACATTAGAGTAAATAATCGCATAATTAATGTTTCTAACATTTCAGAAGTGTGAATGAGCTACCCCACACGGTGATAAGTTTCGTCTTGTGTTAATATTATTTTGTTTCAATATATTAACGAGATTCGGTTTTAGAAAAGTGACGCGGATTCGAATAACGTGTGTTACCAGGTTAGGTTAAGGGGGCTGTTTTAAATCGTATGTCGATTTAGAAACAGTACGTACACCTTGTTCGTGAGAAGCGATTGCTGGAACTTTTTGTAGTTTTGTTTCCTAGTAGGAAAATGGAGGGAAACGCAGACGCATTTGAGAAGTTCCAAAGCAAGTTGAACGCGGACAATACGAGCATAATGGAGACACGCGACGGGTTGTTATGTGACATGATGAGGGCGTTACTAAGACAGAAGGATAAGCAAACGAGACCGGTATATCACTTGATGACGGATTTGTCGAAATATTTGGGGCATTTCGACGGCAGATTAGAAAAGGCAGTTGAAGGCAAAGGCTGCGAAAGATTGATAGTTTAAAGGCACGGCATGAATGGTCGAATAATATTGCGTTGGACAATGCAATATGCCATTTGGTAGGTGCCGGTCGCGATTGGTACGACACGGAGAGGGATGAAATAAAGTCGTGGGACAACTTTAAAGAAGGTTTCAAGTATGCTTTCACACATGTAGAGGATGGAGATACATCAAAGTGGGAACGCATGAAGAAACGAGTCCAACTAAAGTCGGAAGAGGCCACTGTATACTATCATTCTAAGAGAAAACTGTGCCAGGATTTGAACCTTAGTTTCCGGGAGACTAAACATGAAATAGTTCTCGGACTACGGAATAAGCATTAGTGTTACTTAGAGGCAGGTGAAAGTCACAGCAATGCCAGACATCTAAGTGCAAGCATACTAAAGTATGAGAAGTTAGTAGCAGACAGGAAAGCAAGTGAAAGTAGTAGGACGCAAACTAGAGAGCGCCCAGAGCCACTACGAAAACCAACCACGGTAGGAGAATAGCACAGTTTTAAGAGAGAAGAAGTACTCTGGGGAGAAGGAATTGAAGTGTTACAGATGTTAAGAGAAGGGACATCGTGCTCGTGCCTATTTGTCCGCTAGCCAATGGCCGCTGACGTAGTACTACGTCATTGTTTGTCCGGTATCCAATAGCCGCCGACGCAGTAATACGTCACTCGTATTCTAATTGCTGTAGCCGGTGACGTAGTAGTACGTTCTTTTACTGACAAGGAGAACCCGCGCATTGCTCGTCTGGGATTTTGATGAAATTTGGCACAAAGGTAGATTTTATGCCCAAACTGACTCTGGTAAAATATTAGAGGCCTATGAAAAGCGGTTTAATTATAAAAATTAATTAAAGTTTGCATTTAAGCAGCGCACTGTACACCATCGGTACACATAGCATGGAGCGTTCTTTCTTATCAGCGGGAGATTGTCCGAGTGGTAACGTCGGCGAATTGTAATTTTTGCGTATATGATCGAGAGTTCGAATCCCACTTAAGGTTTTTATTTTTTTTTTACTATTTTCATTTCATATTTATAACTGCATGTGTTAATAATATTAAAATTAATTCAAATTTTGAATTGATTTTATATTTTTCATTAAATTCTATAATAAAGTCCCCTTTTACGTGTATATAAATTTGATGTGATACCAGAAAAATTGATGTAAAACATTATAATTTCATATTAATAACAACAATAATAAGAGTGAAAAAAATATAATTTCTTTGCATATAAACGCTAATATAAGTTCTACAATTGACTGGATGATACTTATCGCAAAAACCAGCAAAACATAAAAATAGCTTGCAGTTTATTTCTCCACACAGGTAAACTTGTTTATTTAGAAAATAGAAAATTGTTGTCAAATCAGACAACAAGAAAAACAATTAACTAAAAAGAAAAAAACATTCGAGATACATTCTCTGATTCATCATCAGTTATCTGTGTATATTTTTCAAAAAATGATCCAATACGATTGGTTCGCAAGCAAATTAGCAAGTATTAGAATTTTTTTAAGAAACCATCGCTAGTGCAAAATCTTTATGCAACACTGCCTAAATTTTTGAAATGTCCTCACTGAAAAATTTATTTTTTTGTTTGTTGTATTTTTAAGTATCATCCAGTCAATTGTAGAACTTATATTAGCGTTTATATGCAAAGAAATTATATTTTTTTCACTCTTATTATTGTTGTTATTAATATGAAATTATAATGTTTTACATCAATTTTTCTGGTATCACATCAAATTTATATACACGTAAAAGGGGACTTTATTATAGAATTTAATGAAAAATATAAAATCAATTTAAAATTTGAATTAATTTTAATATTATTAACACATGCAGTTATAAATATGAAATGAAAATAGTAAAAAAAAAATAAAAACCTTAAGTGGGATTCGAACTCTCGACCATAGGGGCCGTTCAAGTATTACGTAAGCAGATTTTTACAATTATTTACCCCCCCCACCCCCCTTGTCATCAAAAGTAAGCAAAGCTCTTACCCCCTCCCCCCATGCTTACGTAAACATTTTGCAATTAATGTATACAAATTTCGTCGATGATTTCGGGAACACGGATGAAGCGATTTGAATAATTCAAAGAACATTCGATTCGTATTGATAAGGAGACGTGCTGATTAGGTTTTGGCGAAGGCAGGTCTAGCCGTTCCGAAGATATGGGGTAAAAAGTGCCAAAAATGGTAACTCAGTTTTTAAGAGAACGGAGGGTCCGATTTTAATAATTCAAAGAACATTTTACTTGTATTGACAAGGTGAAGAACTGATTATATTTTTGAGAAGGCAGGTCTAGCAGATATGGATTCTCAATAAACATAAGTTAAATAGAAGTCATTTGGCGATCAAAAATGTTTATTGGACATATTTACATCAAATTATCAGATATTTTATAGAGATTTTAATATGTGTACACATTTTGTGAAATTTTTTTTTGGTTCCGTACCAAGATTTTTAATTTTGAAGTTTTTTATATGGTTTAGACAAATGTTCTCTTCATATTCGACAGTATGGAATAACCGATTTATAAAATTGAAAAGTTATTCGGTTCGTACTCGATCGCGAGGCGTTTTTGCAAAAGGCAATTTTAAAACGGTTACGTAGTTTTTGAGAGAACGGATCATCCGATTAGATTAATTCAAAAAACATTTTGCTTGAGTAGACAGTGTGCAAAAAATGCATTTACAGAAAATTTAATAATTTTGAAAATTTTCAAAAAAAAAAATCTAAATTTTCAAAAAAGTTCAATTTTCGAAATTTTATCATTTTCAAAAAAATACTAAATTTTAAATAAATAAAAAAAAGAGATTTCTTACAAAAATTTGAGATTATTTTGATAATTTCAAAAATATTGAATATTTTCAAAAATTTCCAAATTCCTAAAATATTTAGAACAAACGTTTTTTTTTTAAATTCAAAAAAATGGACTCTTGTAAACGTGCACATAAGTTGTTCATAAAATACGCTCGTCGCCCAATTTAAAAAGCACTTAAAAGTTTACAGTATGTAATAATCTATTTGAAATTATTCAAAACAATTATTAATTATTTTCATTCCTCAAATTTTTAATTACGCCAGCAATTTGCCTAAGGCATGATGTCATGCGCTCCACTAGTATAAATATGTTAACGAGTGCATATAAATTTTTGTAAGAACAAACTTCATATTACCAACTTTCAATAACACAGTTATTTCAACTATCAGTTTCTTGACGTTGCCAACGGTGAATCGTTAAAAATAACTTAATCGTTAAAATTGTTGTCCGTTTCAGGACAGTTGTAAAAATTACTTAAAAAAAAAAACTATGACGTAATCATTATCTAGACCCCCCCGCCCCCATGTCACCTAAAATAAGCAAATCAATAACCCCCCCGCCCCCCTAAAATGCTTACGTAATACTTGAACGGCCCCATATACGCAAAAATTACAATTCGCCGACGTTACCACTCGGACAATCTCCCGCTGATAAGAAAGAACGCTCCATGCTATGTGTACCGATGGTGTACAGTGCGCTGCTTAAATGCAAACTTTAATTAATTTTTATAATTAAACCGCTTTTCATAGGCCTCTAATATTTTACCAGAGTCAGTTTGGGCATGAAATCTACCATTGTGCCAAATTTCATCAAAATCCCAGACGAGCAATGCGCGGGTTCTCCTTGTGAGTAACAGTGCTTGTGCGGTCATCAAAGAGTCAATTTTGAAGTTTTTAATTAATTATATATTGAAATATTGACCATTGAACGTGATTTATAATGGAACAACAGGGCGTTGAGTATTGTCGACCTTTTTTCCATGAGCACAAGATTCTACCCGTTCCATGCCTTTTTCTCCTAATCACCCTTTGTTTTATAAAAAATAATGGTAACCTGTTTAATTTAAGCCAAATCCCGAATGTATTTATTATGACACAAGACATAAACTTGTAAAAGGTCTCACATTGAAACTGGCCTCCTCATTTAGATACAGTAGATTTGTTTATTGGCAATGATTTTTTTAAATTACTTGTAAAGGAAACAAACAAGTACCACTTGCAAAATTTGAATAAATATAAATCTACAAAGAAGATAAAACAATGGGAAGATACCACAATAGACGAAATGAAGAAATTTCTTGCTTTAAATATTTTAATGGAACAGGTGAATAAGAGCAACTTGAACGATTATTAGTCTACAGGTTCAGTTATAGAGACACCAGTTTTCGGGAAAGTTATGCCTCGAAATAGATTTAGGCAAATTTTATTTAGGTAAATCATTACATTTTTGTAATAATGATTTAATATTAGAAATTACAGATAGACAAATCAAAATCAAATCTATAATAAAATATTAATAATTTAATAAATTTAATACAATTTATAAACCAAAGCAAAATCTTTCATTGGATGAGGCAATGATACCCCATAAAGGTCGTTTGAGTTTCCGGGTGTACAACCCCGGCAAAAAATCGAAGTACGGGATGCTTGTCAGGTTGTTGTGTGAATCTGAAAGTGCTTATATCACAAATTTTAAATTGTATAACGGAAATGAGCAGTAATTACAAAACCTTGTAGAAGATGTTTTAGAGAACTATGCGAATATTTGGCATCACGTTTATATGGACAATTATTATAGCAGTGTGGAACTGGCGGCAAATTTACTAGAGAAAAAAATTAGGGTATGTGGTACTATAAGAGAGAATCGTGGGTTGCCACGATTTGTAATATACTTTTAATACTCAATACATTTTTAATACTTATATACTTGCTATGAAATGTTTCTGACATATATCTTTATCGATTTTTTATTTACTCGATAACTATATACAATATAATAACGAATTTTTGAGAGAACGGAGTATCCGATTTGAATGATCTAAAAAACATTCAATTAGTAATGATTGGGAGAAGTGCTTATTAGTTTTTGGCAAAGGCAGGCGCAGCCATTTCGAAGATACGGAGCTAAATATGTAAAAAATGGCAGTTTTTGAGAGAACTAAGCGTCCGATTTAAATGATTCAAAGAACTTTCTGCTTGTCTTAACAAAATAATTGATTTTGGAAAAAAAAAATTTGTTCCATTTTTTTGTTTTTTTTTGTTAGTTTTTTGTATATCGTAAATATTTCAGATTTTATTTTTAATTCTGACTATAGTTCTAATATACTTTACAAATAATTTCAACTCTGCAATTCAGTTTATATAATTCTCATAAATATTAGACAATGTTACAATATTTATAATAATCTATTTGAAAACATTCAGTATTTCTCGAACATTTCGTTACGGTACGGGAAGTTCCAGCAATTTGCCTTAAGGCACGATGCCATAATTGCCTCAAGAAAGAATTCCACTTACAGCTAGTTAAAAAATAATCCTGATTTGTTAGTAACTAGAGCCGATAAAGGTAACGTCATAGTTATTGTAGATAGACACACATATTTGGAAAAAGTCTCAAGATTAGTATCCGATACTAATACTTACTCTCCAATTATTTCTGATCCGACAGAACGCATTAACCGTTCTCTTCACAAATTAATCAACAACCTAGTGTCCCATAAACAAATTTCAAAAGGCCTTTCATCCACTTTAAAAAATTTACATCCCTATAATCCCAAACTTTTGGCCTCCCTAAAATTCACAAACAAGACGTTCCTTTCAGACCCATAGTCGCTGACATAAATTCTCCTCTGTCCAAATTCTCAAAATTTCTAAGTAATATACTCTCCATCATAACTGTCCAATCCCCTCATTTCATAAAAAATTCCTTTGAATTTGTAAATCAATTAAATAATATAGTCTTACCCCACGAAACCCTATTAGTGAGTCTAGATGTTGTTCCCCTTTTCACCAACGTCCCCTTACAATTAATGTTAGATGCTATAACAGTAGTGCAGTAAACGGAGAAGAAAAAAGGGTATAACCTCTGAATTTTTTTACTGTGCTGCGAATTGAATGAAATTTTGGAATTAGGTTCATCTTACCCTCAAGTTCAAAAGTGAAAACAATTCGGGATGCGCCATCACCCCCCGGGGGGATGACACCCCTTCTCAAATGCGTAATTACATTTTTTCAAAGTAACACCGGAAATCGATAAAAGAGCTAATTATAAGAAAAAAATATCTTTTATAGTTTTAAAAAAACTAATACTTTTCAAGTTACTGGCCACTAAAGATTTATATATTTTTGGCGATTTTCTTCGTTTTTTTGCAAATATCTCCTAAAATATACATTTTAACAAAAATCATGTAATGAACAAAATAATGTCATTAAAAATCTTAATAAATGGGTATTACAGAAAGTAGTCTAGCAAAAATATTAAGCGAGATTTGAAGGAGCAAAGTCGTTTTTTATTTCGTTCAAGATTTAATTGTTGTATTTAAAGCCATCTAGTGTCGAAGTTTTACATTTTATGCATTTCGGTGAAATTGGGTTTTATAGTTCTCAACATAAGCTTTAAATTGAGTGCTGTTACAAGTTTTTTGCGAGTAAAATGAGTGAGTTATCATGCAAATAAGAAGCATATACGAAGTTTTTTTCTTTCAAATCATTTGGATTAATGAGCGCCATTTCCACCAGAACTAAAGTAATTCACATTCCATCTAGAATTCACTTTATTATAGACATCTTGATGGATTCTAGCAGATTCACTACTTTAGTACAAACTATTTTCAGAAAACTCACGATTTTATAAAAACTTTTTTTTCCGATTTTTTCAAAAATCTAACTTATTTCCATTATATCTCAAAAAGAATAAAAGATACGTATAAAAGCATATAGATAAGAATCAAAGGAATCTTTCTGGCTTATTATTGTTTTTTATTATTTTTCTTTCACACAAAAATTGACAGAGTTATGAATGTTTAAAGACTGCGCGGCCGCGCAAATTGGAAAAAAAAGTTTTTATAAAATCGTGAGTTTTCTGAAAATAGTTTGTACTAAAGTAGTAAATCTACTAGAATTCATCAAGATGTCTATAATGAAGTGAATTCTAGATGGAATGTGAATTACTTTAATTCTGGTGGAAATGGCGCTCATTAAACCATATGATTTGAAAGAAAAAAACTTCGTATATACTTCTTATTTGCATGATAACTCACTCATTTACTCGCAAAAAACTTGTAACAGCACTCAATTTAAAGCTTATGTTGAGAACTATAAAACCCAATTTCACCGAAATGCATAAAATGTAAAACCTCGACA
Organism: Ctenocephalides felis; assembly: GCF_003426905.1. Taxonomy (NCBI): domain Eukaryota; kingdom Metazoa; phylum Arthropoda; class Insecta; order Siphonaptera; family Pulicidae; genus Ctenocephalides; species Ctenocephalides felis. The sequence goes on from NW_020538794.1 coordinate 20,890, forward strand.
CTAGATGGCTTTAAATACAACAATTAAATCTTGAACGAAATAAAAAACGACTTTGCTCCTTCAAATCTTGCTTAATATTTTTGCTAGAACACTTTCTTTAATACCCATTTATTAAGATTTTTAATGACATTATTTTGTTCATTACATGATTTTCGTTAAAATGTATATTTTAGGAGATATTTGCAAAAAAACGAAGAAAATCGCCAAAAATATATGTATCTTTAGTGGCCAGTAACTTGAAAAGTATTAGTTTTTTTTGAAAAACTATAGAAGACATTTTTTTCTTATAATTAGCTCTTTTATCGATTTCCGGTGTTATTTTGAAAAAATGTAATTACACATTTGAGAAGGGGTGTCATCCCCCCGGGGGGTGATGGCGCAACCCGAATTGTTTTCACTTTTGAACTTGAGGGTAAGATGAACCTAATTCCAAAATTTCATTCAATTCGCAGAACAGTAAAAAAATCAGACCTAAAACGCTCCGTTTACTGCACTACAGCTAGATGGGATGAAATCTCTTACCATACTACATTTTCATTACATTGGTTTTTAGAATCGATCAAATTCATAATCACGAACACATATTTTGAATTCAATGACCATTTTTATCTTCAAATTTTTGGCACTCCCATGGGCTCTTCTATATCCCCTGCCCTAGCCGAATTATCTTTACAACATTTAGAAACTAGAGTCTTTAATTCCATCAACATAGACATTTATTTTTATTACAGATATGTTGATGACATTATCACTTGTATACCTCCTCAAAATTTTGACTTATTGCTTCATTCTTTCAATTCGTTTAACAAACACATTCAGTTCACTTTTGAAAAAGAACAAAATAACTCTATCAGCTTCTTGGATGTCAAAATCATTAAAAGCACAGACAACCGCATTATCACTAACTGGTACCAAAAACCTACTTGGTCAGGTAGGTACTTAAATTTTCACTCTTACCACCCCTCTAACATGAAAATAGGTACTATCATTAATCTTGTAGACCATGCTATCCTCCTTTCCAACGAACAATTTTGGACCTCAAATTTAGATTTAATTTTCAAAACCCTTACACAAAATTCCTATCGCCCACATCTTATAAAATCCGTCACAAACAATAGACTCACTTTTTTAAAAAACAAAATAACTAAACCCAACCTAAGTTTAATTTCCACAAAAGATAATAATTTTGAAGGTACCATTTGCCTTCCTTACATCAAAGAACTTTATCCTGGATGTGGAAAAAACTTTTTTACAACGCAAATCTCCGTTAAGTATGCAACATCGATCTAACTCTCAACTCCCTCTTCTCAAATTTAAAGCCGCGCACTAGTTTAGAACGAGTATCTAATGTGGTCTATAAAATATCTTGCAATGACTGTGATTCCACCTATATTGGCGAAACAGGACAGAACCTTATCAAACGATTGAAACAACACGATAATAACTCAAAAAACAAAAATCAAGGGCAAACAATGATCACAGAACATTTAAAACTAAATAACCATACATTCAATTTTTATAACGCAAAGGTTCTTCATCACGAGTCGAAGGTCTCACAAAGGCGCTTTTCAGAATCAGCCTATATTTTCTTGAACAGAAATTATTGTTTGAACAAACGTACGGACGCCAGCTTCATTTGCAAAAATTACCAATTTGTTCTAAATAATGTTTCCCAATTCATATCGAATACCTAACACCACGGTTTGCACAACTTGCATAGCGCGCCAAGACGTTGGGTCAAACGCAAGCACATGTGGTTTGTTTTTTCTAAAAATTTTGACTTCCATCTCGGCCACTCACAATAATATTATTCTGTTTGGCACTGGCCTCGGATGCACGTGTATTACGTATAATATTTCAATTATTAATCACTTTTTATCTTTTATTCTTTTTATTAAAAAAAAGAAATTACTGACAGTTAGTGCTTGTCCTTAATTATTAATTTGTACAAGTTATATTAATATGTGTTAGTGATAATATAAATAATTCAAGTAAGTAATGTTTTATGCAATTCTCTTTAGTTAAAACTTTTCTTTTTACTATTACTTATGTATATTCAATTTGTAACGTTACTTTCTGTTTTTTTTTCTTTTTTTAAATTGTAGAACCACTGAAGATGACGTAGAATTTTACGTCGAAACGTATGGAAATATAAAGATGTTTTGAAAAAAATCTTTACTTTTTTTACTTGATGTTACGCCCTCCAAGATATAATATATAATGTAGTTTTTTGATGTTGAGAAATATGAGTAAGTTCTTCAAGGGCATACATCAAATAAAAGGCAAAGATTTAGAAGTTAATCTTTGCCTTTTATTTGATGTATGCCCTTGAAGAACTTACTCATATATATATATATATATATATATATATATATATATATATATATATATATATATATAGCAGTGTTAAATAATAGAGCATAAAAACATGAATTTCTTTAAAAATGTATTTTAAATCCATACGTTCTAGCTAGAGTTTATTTCGTGCGTTCTTTTTAACACTGGAATAAGAAAATTGTAAGTAATTTATGCTTTTTGTAATTTTTGTATTTTTTATAATGGTCGTACATTTTGGTTTTCAAAATTTTATTTTTAGTTTCCACTGAATAAAGCTGAAACGTAAGAAATAATAATGAACTAAAAAAAAACAATAGATTTTTATTCGTGTAATGCTCGTTTTTTACCGCGTGCGCATATAGTGTGTTAATACAATTACAGATATGATTTTATTTGAAATTTATAATGATTTATTGGAAATCGTATTGATTATAATTTTTAGTAATAGCGAAATTATAGTTTAATTTCGAAATAAACAGTCTATTATTTCAACATTTCGGGAGTTCATGCATCATGCATATAATGACATACGACAAATTGCTGCTTACACTTACATTTACCTTGTTGTGATACGCATTATTAACTTTTCTAGTATCAACTACAACTACAAATATGCCCAACATAAAAAATTTCAAAGTAATAAGTGACATTCCACTAGAAGAAGTCCTCATCATATTAACAGATATGATACAAAATCCTATTGGGAGAAAAAGATTGTGTAAGTGATTTAAATCCACTTTTTTTATTATTTAGAACATGTGTATAATTAGAAAACTTATTATTATAGCTTAGATGTAGAACTGATGAGACCTCAAAAGGTAGGAGAAATTTTTGCAACAAAATCCTATCTTGGACACGTGGTTCTGCTCTGTGCAGCATCAAAAGGGGACAAAGGTATATATTTCTGTATATGTATATATATATATATATATATATATATATATATATATATATATATAATTTTTAGTGATTTTTTTATCAATTTGGAAGAATTTGAGCTCTTGGGAGCAAAGAAATTCGAAAATGACCATATTAAGGACCCCCTAATATATATGTATATGTATATATATATATATATATATATATATATATATATATATATATATATATATATATAAATCTCGTGTCACGATGTTGGTTCGCGATGGACGCCCAAACTACTGAACCGATTTTAAATTTTATTGGCTCATCGTGTGCATATATGTCCAACTTAGGTTATAGGAAATTTTGAAAAGTAAATTTGAAATATAATATATAATTTTTAAAAATTTCTAAAAATTTTGACAGAAAATGACCAAAAAAAAACAAAACACTAAAATGACAAATGTCAAAATTTAAGGAAATTTCGATATATAATTTTTGAAAGAAAAATTTGACATTTCAAAAAATAAAATTCAAAAACATGTACATATATAGAAATATCCAACATTTAAATCCAAATTTGATGAAATGCTATATTCAAAATCACTGTTTATAGTTTTAAATCTAATTAAAAATCAATGTTTATAAATTTAAATAAAAGTTGACATTAAAAAAACGTGAATTGACATTTGACAATATTTATACAAATTATTAGATAAATAGATTTATAATTTATATTTATTTGATTTGCTTACGAAATTAATTCGAATACCAAAACTTCCTCAAAACATTATAGATCACAATAAAAAAACGACATATTAAATTTAATATTAATAATAAACAAAATTTTGACAGTTCAGAAAATTGAATTTTTAACGACTTCAATAAGAAACAAATACATTAATTATTCAAAGTTTTGTTATAGGCAATATTGTAGATACAAAACATTATTGAAAATATATTATATCATATTATATTAAATTTCGACCAAGAAGGAAATATTTATTTAGTTTTATATTTTTTATAAATTTCCATAAATTTTGACAGAAATTTACTAAAAAAAACAAAACGCTAAAATGACAAATGTCAATATTTATGGAAACTTCGAGAAAAAACGATTTATGATTTCTGAAAAAAAAATTGACAATTCTAAAAATATATTATTTAATACTTATTGAAAAAGAAACAGATATATTATAATATATCCAACAGTTATATCCAAATTAGGTAAAATGCTATATTAAAAATAATAGAAATATATAATGTTTATAAATTTAAACAAAATTTGACAGGTCAAAAAAATTAGTATTTTTAACGAATTCAAATAAGAACAAATACATTAATTATTCCAACTTATATTACAAATCATATTTAAGATACAGAATAATAAAATTTATCAAATTTAAATAAATTTGGGCGGTTACGAATTTGAAACAAATGCCGAAAATGACGTTTGTTAATATTCCGGGAAATTTATGAATAAATTGATTTATGATTAAGATTTAATTTGCTTAAGTTGTTCATTCAGGTAAACATCACAAAATTAATATAAATCATGATTGAAAACTAAATATATCATATCATATTATATTAAATTTCTAAGTGCCAAAAATCAAACATAGATTTGAACTCGAATTCCTCACAACTTTATCTATGTTAGTTTCAGGGATAGTATGAATATGAATTTATAGTCGGAAATTTATATTATGTTTGTAAATAAACACAAATTTAAAAAAAATGCATTGAAATCGATGACTGTCTAATCATTAATTTATGGAAAATTTTCAAAGAACATATTAAAGGCTTATAGCAAGTTCCCAATAGTATTGACCAATAGTATGCGAAACCATTTCTAAATAAAGCATCGTTGAACATGTTAAAATGTTAGCTAAAGGTAAATAGGACGTAATACCAAATAAGATAAAACAAATTTATAAAAATCGCTTGGTTATTCATTATACATTTTGCAATGTACTCATTTATTCAAATGTTTAATTATTTCAGTTTATTTATTATTTAAGTTTAGAAAAAACACTAATCAATAGGATTGATCCATCATATTCAAATTTCAATCCGGATTTTATTTATTTTTGGATTGATATGAATTTTTTATAACAAAAGGTTTGAAATTTGGTTGTCAAACGGATTCAAATTTCAATCAGGTGGATTTTAATAAGGGCCGTTGCAACGCAAGGCTGGGTATGCTAGTATATATATATATAAATCTCGTGTCACGATGTTGGTTCGCGATGGACGCCCAAACTAATGGACCGATTTTAAATTTTAATTGCTCATCGTGTGCATATATATCCAACTTAGGTTATAGGAACCCGAGACAAAAAATAAGTTCTAATTAGGACCCTACGCTTCGAACTAGCTGCTTTTAGGTACATAAAGCTCTTTCCAAGTACGTAAAAACAGTTACAAGCTCTTTAGAATCGAAAGTACTACAAATAAACACATTATATTTTTGACATATACAACATAACCTCATCGCATAACCTCACCACTAGCAGAACATCTGAAAAATGCTTAAATTTACATGTTTGTTTAAATGTATAAACAGAATATATGATATGTGAAACCTCCAATTTCTCATGTAAATAATTAAACATAATTAAATGTATTACAACTAATAATAAAGTGTAATAAAAAAAACATTTTAATAATAAAATTTATTAAGTACATAACATACATAAAAGAAACTAATTATTTTTAACTCTTTGTTGCCTTTTTTTTACTCTAATTCATACTTATTTATAGGTAATCCTACATAAATATTTCCATCAATATTGATATATATACAAACATATAGTAATGATTTTACAGGAATAGCAATGAAGCTTTTTTTTCTTGTACATTTTTTATAAATGAATAATTTAAACTTTATATTTGTGACCTTTGCCGATGAAGCAATCTTCAATATTGGATTCTTCCACAATAGCAAAATGTCCATTATTAATTTTTAAAAAATAATGCAAGAATCCAATATTGTATTTGTTATTTAAATTGTAAGAAATAGCACTGGAATAAGTTTGCATGTTATTCCTGTACATTTCAGCAATAAATAATTGATCATTCTTCAAAACTCGAAGATAGTATTTTAAAGAAATGTTTTCAACTGTAATGTTAGAGGTTCGAAGTGCAACCTCTACTTTGCTTGGAAACTCTTTAATTACTTTATATACTCCAACACATAAGTATGTTCAATTATCTCTCACCTGTTTTTTCTTTTTAAGCAAAACTCTTTAACTTCCTTATTTGTCATACATCAATTATTTTCTCCTTCTTTATATAAAATTCTTGAGATTTGCTTACTTGAGAATCATATGCCGTGTTCCATGAATTAATTTTAATAATTGGCCATTTATATCCTCATATTCGAAACAAGAATATACCCACAATGGTCCAAGATTCTGTACACAGTCTGGTAAATGTAATAATTGATGTACATTTATGGAGCAGTACATTTCACCATACAAGTATTCAAAACATTTAACTTTGTGTAAAAAATCTCTAGCAACATCAAGTTTATACAAAGATATAGTATTGGAATTCAAAATGGAAATTCCAGCCACGAGCAACACATAATGTTCAAAATATTGTGGTGCAAGAATTCCATACAAAACAGGTAACGAGTAATGAAAGAACCACAATTTAATTCTGATGCTTTCCAATGTAGTAACTCTGTAACACTTCGAGGCATCCGATGCACAAATTTGGGTGGTTTATTGATTTTAATCTAGCATCAATTACATTTATCACGGCATATAAAGAAAAAGGCTTATTTTTAAATTCAGTATGAAAAATAAAGATAACAATTTTTTTACAACACCACCTTCTACACACAATGCATCCTATCAATGGCCATCCCCATGACATAATCAGCATAATCAGTGAAAGTGCTGTGGGACCTTTGATCCCATTATTGGTGCATCTCTTGAAGCATTGTCGCAAATGATCTGCAATTTGTAATGTTCTTTTCTCAATATTATTAGTATATGGGTATACGTGAACATTACCACCTGTTTCTAATGTAAAATTCATGCCTGGGCAAAAATACAATATGAGCAACCGTAAGTACCGTTATAATGGACAAAATTTAACAATCACTTCTAGCAGGCAAATCACAAGTGCCCAACAAAAGAATACCCTTGACTGTAATATTAATTCTCCGACATGGTATGTAAACCTCAATACCATTGACAAATTCTTAGATCATCATAAAACACATGAAAAAAATAATTCATATTAGGCTTTTTGTCTCCATACCAAAGACCTAATAATAATGTATTTTTCCCTTTTTTTGCGTTCCTTAATAGGTAACTCATTAAGTGTTAAATAAATAGGCCATGCACTGATTTTTGAGGATTTAAATACTGTATGCCGTCTGTATACCAAGTGAATGAAATATTGTCAGGGTTACAAAGAAAGCCCTTTTGTACATATTTACGGTATAAAACACCATCATAGACATCAGATATACAATCTGGGTTATATTTATCCGCTTATTATGGCAATCTTGTAGCTTCGAAATAAAATCCATCTCTCTTGTACATTTCTCTCAAGTGTTCAAGAAATGGTAATTGAATAAAATATGGATTTTTTTTTGGGGGCATGATGGACAAATGCTGTCAGATTCCAGTTGCACTCGTCCACAGAAATGGCAATAGTAAGTTTAATAAATTCAGAATGATCTAAAGAAAAATTATTTCTAAAATTTGTACAGACTGTTTTTAACCAGTCTACTTTTCATACAATGCAAATTAATAACAGCAATTATATCAGCTATG
>NW_020538795.1:0-14784 GCF_003426905.1 Ctenocephalides felis
AACTGGCCTCCTCATTTAGATACAGTAGATTTGTTTATTGGCAATGATTTTTTTAAATTACTTGTAAAGGAAACAAACAAGTACCACTTGCAAAATTTGAATAAATATAAATCTACAAAGAAGATAAAACAATGGGAAGATACCACAATAGACGAAATGAAGAAATTTCTTGCTTTAAATATTTTATGGAACAGGTGAATAAGAGCAACTTGAACGATTATTAGTCTACAGGTTCAGTTATAGAGACACCAGTTTTCGGGAAAGTTATGCCTCGAAATAGATTTAGGCAAATTTTATTTAGGTAAATCATTACATTTTTGTAATAATGATTTAATATTAGAAATTACAGATAGACAAATCAAAATCAAATCTATAATAAAATATTAATAATTTAATAATTTAATACAATTTATAAACCAAAGCAAAATCTTTCATTGGATGAGGCAATGATACCCCATAAAGGTCGTTTGAGTTTCCGGGTGTACAACCCCGGCAAAAAATCGAAGTACGGGATGCTTGTCAGGTTGTTGTGTGAATCTGAAAGTGCTTATATCACAAATTTTAAATTGTATAACGGAAATGAGCAGTAATTACAAAACCTTGTAGAAGATGTTTTAGAGAACTATGCGAATATTTGGCATCACGTTTATATGGACAATTATTATAGCAGTGTGGAACTGGCGGCAAATTTACTAGAGAAAAAAATTAGGGTATGTGGTACTATAAGAGAGAATCGTGGGTTGCCACGATTTGTAATATACTTTTAATACTCAATACATTTTAATACTTATATACTTGCTATGAAATGTTTCTGACATATATCTTTATCGATTTTTTATTTACTCGATAACTATATACAATATAATAACGAATTTTTGAGAGAACGGAGTATCCGATTTGAATGATCTAAAAAACATTCAATTAGTAATGATTGGGAGAAGTGCTTATTAGTTTTTGGCAAAGGCAGGCGCAGCCATTTCGAAGATACGGAGCTAAATATGTAAAAAATGGCAGTTTTTGAGAGAACTAAGCGTCCGATTTAAATGATTCAAAGAACTTTCTGCTTGTCTTAACAAAATAATTGATTTTGGAAAAAAAAATTTGTTCCATTTTTTTGTTTTTTTTGTTAGTTTTTTGTATATCGTAAATATTTCAGATTTTATTTTTAATTCTGACTATAGTTCTAATATACTTTACAAATAATTTCAACTCTGCAATTCAGTTTATATAATTCTCATAAATATTAGACAATGTTACAATATTTATAATAATCTATTTGAAAACATTCAGTATTTCTCGAACATTTCGTTACGGTACGGGAAGTTCCAGCAATTTGCCTTAAGGCACGATGCCATAATTGCCTCAAGAAAGAATTCCACTTACAGCTAGTTAAAAAATAATCCTGATTTGTTAGTAACTAGAGCCGATAAAGGTAACGTCATAGTTATTGTAGATAGACACACATATTTGGAAAAAGTCTCAAGATTAGTATCCGATACTAATACTTACTCTCCAATTATTTCTGATCCGACAGAACGCATTAACCGTTCTCTTCACAAATTAATCAACAACCTAGTGTCCCATAAACAAATTTCAAAAGGCCTTTCATCCACTTTAAAAAATTTACATCCCTATAATCCCAAACTTTATGGCCTCCCTAAAATTCACAAACAAGACGTTCCTTTCAGACCCATAGTCGCTGACATAAATTCTCCTCTGTCCAAATTCTCAAAATTTCTAAGTAATATACTCTCCATCATAACTGTCCAATCCCCTCATTTCATAAAAAATTCCTTTGAATTTGTAAATCAATTAAATAATATAGTCTTACCCCACGAAACCCTATTAGTGAGTCTAGATGTTGTTCCCCTTTTCACCAACGTCCCCTTACAATTAATGTTAGATGCTATAACAGTAGTGCAGTAAACGGAGAAGAAAAAAGGGTATAACCTCTGAATTTTTTTACTGTGCTGCGAATTGAATGAAATTTTGGAATTAGGTTCATCTTACCCTCAAGTTCAAAAGTGAAAACAATTCGGGATGCGCCATCACCCCCCGGGGGGATGACACCCCTTCTCAAATGCGTAATTACATTTTTTCAAAGTAACACCGGAAATCGATAAAAGAGCTAATTATAAGAAAAAAATATCTTTTATAGTTTTAAAAAAACTAATACTTTTCAAGTTACTGGCCACTAAAGATTTATATATTTTTGGCGATTTTCTTCGTTTTTTTGCAAATATCTCCTAAAATATACATTTTAACAAAAATCATGTAATGAACAAAATAATGTCATTAAAAATCTTAATAAATGGGTATTACAGAAAGTAGTCTAGCAAAAATATTAAGCGAGATTTGAAGGAGCAAAGTCGTTTTTTATTTCGTTCAAGATTTAATTGTTGTATTTAAAGCCATCTAGTGTCGAAGTTTTACATTTTATGCATTTCGGTGAAATTGGGTTTTATAGTTCTCAACATAAGCTTTAAATTGAGTGCTGTTACAAGTTTTTTGCGAGTAAAATGAGTGAGTTATCATGCAAATAAGAAGCATATACGAAGTTTTTTTCTTTCAAATCATTTGGATTAATGAGCGCCATTTCCACCAGAACTAAAGTAATTCACATTCCATCTAGAATTCACTTTATTATAGACATCTTGATGGATTCTAGCAGATTCACTACTTTAGTACAAACTATTTTCAGAAAACTCACGATTTTATAAAAACTTTTTTTTCCGATTTTTTCAAAAATCTAACTTATTTCCATTATATCTCAAAAAGAATAAAAGATACGTATAAAAGCATATAGATAAGAATCAAAGGAATCTTTCTGGCTTATTATTGTTTTTTATTATTTTTCTTTCACACAAAAATTGACAGAGTTATGAATGTTTAAAGACTGCGCGGCCGCGCAAATTGGAAAAAAAAGTTTTTATAAAATCGTGAGTTTTCTGAAAATAGTTTGTACTAAAGTAGTAAATCTACTAGAATTCATCAAGATGTCTATAATGAAGTGAATTCTAGATGGAATGTGAATTACTTTAATTCTGGTGGAAATGGCGCTCATTAAACCATATGATTTGAAAGAAAAAAACTTCGTATATACTTCTTATTTGCATGATAACTCACTCATTTACTCGCAAAAAACTTGTAACAGCACTCAATTTAAAGCTTATGTTGAGAACTATAAAACCCAATTTCACCGAAATGCATAAAATGTAAAACCTCGACACTAGATGGCTTTAAATACAACAATTAAATCTTGAACGAAATAAAAAACGACTTTGCTCCTTCAAATCTTGCTTAATATTTTTGCTAGAACACTTTCTTTAATACCCATTTATTAAGATTTTTAATGACATTATTTTGTTCATTACATGATTTTCGTTAAAATGTATATTTTAGGAGATATTTGCAAAAAAACGAAGAAAATCGCCAAAAATATATGTATCTTTAGTGGCCAGTAACTTGAAAAGTATTAGTTTTTTTTGAAAAACTATAGAAGACATTTTTTTCTTATAATTAGCTCTTTTATCGATTTCCGGTGTTATTTTGAAAAAATGTAATTACACATTTGAGAAGGGGTGTCATCCCCCCGGGGGGTGATGGCGCAACCCGAATTGTTTTCACTTTTGAACTTGAGGGTAAGATGAACCTAATTCCAAAATTTCATTCAATTCGCAGAACAGTAAAAAAATCAGACCTAAAACGCTCCGTTTACTGCACTACAGCTAGATGGGATGAAATCTCTTACCATACTACATTTTCATTACATTGGTTTTTAGAATCGATCAAATTCATAATCACGAACACATATTTTGAATTCAATGACCATTTTTATCTTCAAATTTTTGGCACTCCCATGGGCTCTTCTATATCCCCTGCCCTAGCCGAATTATCTTTACAACATTTAGAAACTAGAGTCTTTAATTCCATCAACATAGACATTTATTTTTATTACAGATATGTTGATGACATTATCACTTGTATACCTCCTCAAAATTTTGACTTATTGCTTCATTCTTTCAATTCGTTTAACAAACACATTCAGTTCACTTTTGAAAAAGAACAAAATAACTCTATCAGCTTCTTGGATGTCAAAATCATTAAAAGCACAGACAACCGCATTATCACTAACTGGTACCAAAAACCTACTTGGTCAGGTAGGTACTTAAATTTTCACTCTTACCACCCCTCTAACATGAAAATAGGTACTATCATTAATCTTGTAGACCATGCTATCCTCCTTTCCAACGAACAATTTTGGACCTCAAATTTAGATTTAATTTTCAAAACCCTTACACAAAATTCCTATCGCCCACATCTTATAAAATCCGTCACAAACAATAGACTCACTTTTTTAAAAAACAAAATAACTAAACCCAACCTAAGTTTAATTTCCACAAAAGATAATAATTTTGAAGGTACCATTTGCCTTCCTTACATCAAAGAACTTTATCCTGGATGTGGAAAAAACTTTTTTACAACGCAAATCTCCGTTAAGTATGCAACATCGATCTAACTCTCAACTCCCTCTTCTCAAATTTAAAGCCGCGCACTAGTTTAGAACGAGTATCTAATGTGGTCTATAAAATATCTTGCAATGACTGTGATTCCACCTATATTGGCGAAACAGGACAGAACCTTATCAAACGATTGAAACAACACGATAATAACTCAAAAAACAAAAATCAAGGGCAAACAATGATCACAGAACATTTAAAACTAAATAACCATACATTCAATTTTTATAACGCAAAGGTTCTTCATCACGAGTCGAAGGTCTCACAAAGGCGCTTTTCAGAATCAGCCTATATTTTCTTGAACAGAAATTATTGTTTGAACAAACGTACGGACGCCAGCTTCATTTGCAAAAATTACCAATTTGTTCTAAATAATGTTTCCCAATTCATATCGAATACCTAACACCACGGTTTGCACAACTTGCATAGCGCGCCAAGACGTTGGGTCAAACGCAAGCACATGTGGTTTGTTTTTTCTAAAAATTTTGACTTCCATCTCGGCCACTCACAATAATATTATTCTGTTTGGCACTGGCCTCGGATGCACGTGTATTACGTATAATATTTCAATTATTAATCACTTTTTATCTTTTATTCTTTTTATTAAAAAAAGAAATTACTGACAGTTAGTGCTTGTCCTTAATTATTAATTTGTACAAGTTATATTAATATGTGTTAGTGATAATATAAATAATTCAAGTAAGTAATGTTTTATGCAATTCTCTTTAGTTAAAACTTTTCTTTTTACTATTACTTATGTATATTCAATTTGTAACGTTACTTTCTGTTTTTTTTTCTTTTTTTAAATTGTAGAACCACTGAAGATGACGTAGAATTTTACGTCGAAACGTATGGAAATATAAAGATGTTTTGAAAAAAATCTTTACTTTTTTTACTTGATGTTACGCCCTCCAAGAAATCTATCATATATATATATATATATATATATATATATATATATATGTTAAATAGTTAATTTAATTTTGATGTTGAGAAATATGAGTAAGTTCTTCAAGGGCATACATCAAATAAAAGGCAAAGATTTAGAAGTTAATCTTTGCCTTTTATTTGATGTATGCCCTTGAAGAACTTACTCATATATATATATATATATATATATATATATATATATATATATATATATATATATAGCAGTGTTAAATAATAGAGCATAAAAACATGAATTTCTTTAAAAATGTATTTTAAATCCATACGTTCTAGCTAGAGTTTATTTCGTGCGTTCTTTTTAACACTGGAATAAGAAAATTGTAAGTAATTTATGCTTTTTGTAATTTTTGTATTTTTTATAATGGTCGTACATTTTGGTTTTCAAAATTTTATTTTTAGTTTCCACTGAATAAAGCTGAAACGTAAGAAATAATAATGAACTAAAAAAAAACAATAGATTTTTATTCGTGTAATGCTCGTTTTTTACCGCGTGCGCATATAGTGTGTTAATACAATTACAGATATGATTTTATTTGAAATTTATAATGATTTATTGGAAATCGTATTGATTATAATTTTTAGTAATAGCGAAATTATAGTTTAATTTCGAAATAAACAGTCTATTATTTCAACATTTCGGGAGTTCATGCATCATGCATATAATGACATACGACAAATTGCTGCTTACACTTACATTTACCTTGTTGTGATACGCATTATTAACTTTTCTAGTATCAACTACAACTACAAATATGCCCAACATAAAAAATTTCAAAGTAATAAGTGACATTCCACTAGAAGAAGTCCTCATCATATTAACAGATATGATACAAAATCCTATTGGGAGAAAAAGATTGTGTAAGTGATTTAAATCCACTTTTTTTATTATTTAGAACATGTGTATAATTAGAAAACTTATTATTATAGCTTAGATGTAGAACTGATGAGACCTCAAAAGGTAGGAGAAATTTTTGCAACAAAATCCTATCTTGGACACGTGGTTCTGCTCTGTGCAGCATCAAAAGGGGACAAAGGTATATATTTCTGTATATGTATATATATATATATATATATATCAATATGTATCAACGTCGACGAAACTTTCATCATATATATATATATATATATATAAATTTTTAGTGATTTTTTTATCAATTTGGAAGAATTTGAGCTCTTGGGAGCAAAGAAATTCGAAAATGACCATATTAAGGACCCCCTAATATATATGTATATGTATATATATATATATATATATATATATATATATATATATATATATATATAAATCTCGTGTCACGATGTTGGTTCGCGATGGACGCCCAAACTACTGAACCGATTTTAAATTTTATTGGCTCATCGTGTGCATATATGTCCAACTTAGGTTATAGGAAATTTTGAAAAGTAAATTTGAAATATAAATATATAATTTTTAAAAATTTCTAAAAATTTTGACAGAAAATGACCAAAAAAAAACAAAACACTAAAATGACAAATGTCAAAATTTAAGGAAATTTCGATATATAATTTTTGAAAGAAAAATTTGACATTTCAAAAAATAAAATTCAAAAACATGTACATATATAGAAATATCCAACATTTAAATCCAAATTTGATGAAATGCTATATTCAAAATCACTGTTTATAGTTTTAAATCTAATTAAAAATCAATGTTTATAAATTTAAATAAAAGTTGACATTAAAAAAACGTGAATTGACATTTGACAATATTTATACAAATTATTAGATAAATAGATTTATAATTTATATTTATTTGATTTGCTTACGAAATTAATTCGAATACCAAAACTTCCTCAAAACATTATAGATCACAATAAAAAAACGACATATTAAATTTAATATTAATAATAAACAAAATTTTGACAGTTCAGAAAAATTGAATTTTTAACGACTTCAATAAGAAACAAATACATTAATTATTCAAAGTTTTGTTATAGGCAATATTGTAGATACAAAACATTATTGAAACATATATTATATCATATTATATTAAATTTCGACCAAGAAGGAAATATTTATTTAGTTTTATATTTTTTATAAATTTCCATAAATTTTGACAGAAATTTACTAAAAAAAACAAAACGCTAAAATGACAAATGTCAATATTTATGGAAACTTCGAGAAAAAACGATTTATGATTTCTGAAAAAAAAATTGACAATTCTAAAAATATATTATTTAATACTTATTGAAAAAGAAACAGATATATTATAATATATCCAACAGTTATATCCAAATTAGGTAAAATGCTATATTAAAAATAATAGAAATATATAATGTTTATAAATTTAAACAAAATTTTGACAGGTCAAAAAAATTAGTATTTTTAACGAATTCAAATAAGAACAAATACATTAATTATTCCAACTTATATTACAAATCATATTTAAGATACAGAATAATAAAATTTATCAAATTTAAATAAATTTGGGCGGTTACGAATTTGAAACAAATGCCGAAAATGACGTTTGTTAATATTCCGGGAAATTTATGAATAAATTGATTTATGATTAAGATTTAATTTGCTTAAGTTGTTCATTCAGGTAAACATCACAAAATTAATATAAATCATGATTGAAAACTAAATATATCATATCATATTATATTAAATTTCTAAGTGCCAAAAATCAAACATAGATTTGAACTCGAATTCCTCACAACTTTATCTATGTTAGTTTCAGGGATAGTATGAATATGAATTTATAGTCGGAAATTTATATTATGTTTTGTAAATAAACACAAATTTAAAAAAAATGCATTGAAATCGATGACTGTCTAATCATTAATTTATGGAAAATTTTCAAAGAACATATTAAAGGCTTATAGCAAGTTCCCAATAGTATTGACCAATAGTATGCGAAACCATTTCTAAATAAAGCATCGTTGAACATGTTAAAATGTTAGCTAAAGGTAAATAGGACGTAATACCAAATAAGATAAAACAAATTTATAAAAATCGCTTGGTTATTCATTATACATTTTGCAATGTACTCATTTATTCAAATGTTTAATTATTTCAGTTTATTTATTATTTAAGTTTAGAAAAAACACTAATCAATAGGATTGATCCATCATATTCAAATTTCAATCCGGATTTTATTTATTTTTGGATTGATATGAATTTTTTATAACAAAAGGTTTGAAATTTGGTTGTCAAACGGATTCAAATTTCAATCAGGTGGATTTTAATAAGGGCCGTTGCAACGCAAGGCTGGGTATGCTAGTATATATATATATAAATCTCGTGTCACGATGTTGGTTCGCGATGGACGCCCAAACTAATGGACCGATTTTAAATTTTAATTGCTCATCGTGTGCATATATATCCAACTTAGGTTATAGGAACCCGAGACAAAAAATAAGTTCTAATTAGGACCCTACGCTTCGAACTAGCTGCTTTTAGGTACATAAAGCTCTTTCCAAGTACGTAAAAACAGTTACAAGCTCTTTTAGAATCGAAAGTACTACAAATAAACACATTATATTTTTGACATATACAACATAACCTCATCGCATAACCTCACCACTAGCAGAACATCTGAAAAATGCTTAAATTTACATGTTTGTTTAAATGTATAAACAGAATATATGATATGTGAAACCTCCAATTTCTCATGTAAATAATTAAACATAATTAAATGTATTACAACTAATAATAAAGTGTAATAAAAAAAACATTTTAATAATAAAATTTATTAAGTACATAACATACATAAAAGAAACTAATTATTTTTAACTCTTTGTTGCCTTTTTTTTACTCTAATTCATACTTATTTATAGGTAATCCTACATAAATATTTCCATCAATATTGATATATATACAAACATATAGTAATGATTTTACAGGAATAGCAATGAAGCTTTTTTTTCTTGTACATTTTTTTATAAATGAATAATTTAAACTTTTATATTTGTGACCTTTGCCGATGAAGCAATCTTCAATATTGGATTCTTCCACAATAGCAAAATGTCCATTATTAATTTTTAAAAAATAATGCAAGAATCCAATATTGTATTTGTTATTTAAATTGTAAGAAATAGCACTGGAATAAGTTTGCATGTTATTCCTGTACATTTCAGCAATAAATAATTGATCATTCTTCAAAACTCGAAGATAGTATTTTAAAGAAATGTTTTCAACTGTAATGTTAGAGGTTCGAAGTGCAACCTCTACTTTGCTTGGAAACTCTTTAATTACTTTATATACTCCAACACTATAAGTATGTTCAAATTATCTTCACCTGTTTTTTTCTTTTTAAGCAAAACTCTTTAACTTCCTTATTTGTCATACATTCAATTATTTTCTCCTTCTTTATATAAAATTCTTGAGATTTGCTTACTTGAGAATCAATATGCCGTGTTCCATGAATTAATTTTAATAATTGGCCATTTATATCCTCATATTCGAAACAAGAATATACCCACAATGGTCCAAGATTCTGTACACAGTCTGGTAAATGTAATAATTGATGTACATTTATGGAGCAGTACATTTCACCATACAAGTATTCAAAACATTTAACTTTGTGTAAAAAATCTCTAGCAACATCAAGTTTATACAAAGATATAGTATTGGAATTCAAAATGGAAATTCCAGCCACGAGCAACACATAATGTTCAAAATATTGTGGTGCAAGAATTCCATACAAAACAGGTAACGAGTAATGAAAGAACCACAATTTTAATTCTGATGCTTTCCAATGTAGTAACTCTGTAACACTTCGAGGCATCCGATGCACAAATTTGGGTGGTTTTATTGATTTTAATCTAGCATCAATTACATTTATCACGGCATATAAAGAAAAAGGCTTATTTTTAAATTCAGTATTGAAAAATAAAGATAACAATTTTTTTACAACACCACCTTCTACACAATGCATCCTATCAATGGCCATCCCCATGACATAATCAGGCATAATCAGTGAAAGTGCTGTGGGACCTTTGATTCCCATTATTGGTGCATCTCTTGAAGCATTGTCAGCAAATGATCTGCAATTTTGTAATGTTCTTTTCTCAATATTATTAGTATATGGGTATACGTGAACATTACCACCTGTTTCTAATGTAAAATTCATGCCTGGGCAAAAACAATATGAGCAACCGTAGTACCCGTTATACTGGACAAAATTTAAACAATCACTTCTAGCAGGCAAATCACAAGTGCCCAACAAAAGAATACCCTTGACTGTAATATTAATTCTCCGACATGGTATGTAAACCTCAATACCATTGACAAATTTCTTTAGATCATCATAAAACACATGAAAAAAATAATTCATATTAGGCTTTTTGTCTCCATACCAAAGACCTAATAATAATGTATTTTCCCTTTTTTTGCGTTCCTTAATAGGTAACTCATTAAGTGTTAAATAAATAGGCCATGCACTGATTTTTGAGGATTTAAATACTGGTATGCCGTCTGTATACCAAGTGAATGAAATATTGTCAGGGTTACAAAGAAAGCCCTTTTGTACATATTTACGGTATAAAACACCATCATAGACATCAGATATACAATCTGGGTTATTATTTATCCGCTTATTATGGCAATCTTGTAGCTTCGAATAAAATCCATCTCTCTTGTACATTTCTCTCAAGTGTTCAAGAAATGGTAATTGAATAAAATATGGATTTTTTTTTGGGGGCATGATGGACAAATGCTGTCAGATTCCAGTTGCACTCGTCCACAGAAATGGCAATAGTAATGTTTAATAAATTCAGAATGATCTAAAGAAAAATATTTTCTAAATTTGTACAGACTGTTTTTAACCAGTCTACTTTTCATACAATGCAAATTAATAACAGCAATTATATCAGCTATGCACTCTAGTGAAACGTTATGACGTAAAAAAATCATTAATATGAGAAACATGCTATTTGATACTGTTATTGGAGCATTTTCGTAAACCTGTTCATCAAAATTGACTTCTCTCTCTTCGGGTTGATCTAATTCAGATTCATCTTCCACTTCAAACACACATTTATGTTCAAGTTCATCTTCTTGATCATTTTGTTGAGAATAATCATAAACATCATTTTCAAGAATAGTATCATATCGTACACCATCATCCTTGTAAAACGTATAATTAGACAAATTGATATGTGTAACAAAAATACAAAAAATAATTGATTTATAAAATGAAATGAAATCTACATGCTTACCGTGTGAGAGTTGAAATATTTTCAACTAAATTTATAGATTCTCTATTATTTTCTCTATTAAAAGCTTGCATTAGCCGTTTTCGCATTTGTCGAGGGCCAACTTGATCTATAGATTTCCTTGGTATCATTTTAATACTTATATAAATGACAATTAATATATAAAACAACTCAAAAAATGAAAACACCAAAATTGCAAACACAAAAAACTGTATATGCAACGAAATTCAATGTGCACGTACATTTCGCGCCATAAAAGCTTAACAAGTTGTCTGCCGACCACTCTGAATGCCTATGTTCATTTTTTTTATGTTATAATTATAGCAAACTGAAAATTATGTGATCATAAAAAATATAACATAAATAAATAAAAATATAATTTACATTAATTTTCAACTTGTTATCAACATCTGGTTTTTGAAACATAGTAAAATCCCGAGAATAGCGAAATGGCGTTGGCGTCGGTAGAGTGATTTGATCATTTGCGCGCGGTTTACTTGTTGGGTTTCGTTTTTGCTTTAAATTGTGTTATTTAAATTTAATTATTAAATTTATTTAATTATTAAAAATGCCTAGAACAAAAATGTTTGCGTCAGTGTTGTGGATGGAATCAAATCCACGTTGTACCGATATATTTCCTTTGAGGAGTATTTGCCCTACTGATAGGTATGTAAATGCAATCACAAAATTAAAGTGGAAAACAAGCAACAATGTTAAGGCAGGCAGAGGCGAAGCAAAGGTTTTGGCTATTAGCGGTATGTATATCTCAATGATTATTTTATAAAATGTATTAAATTTATTTTTAACTGAAAATATTGAATTTTAGATGATATGCAATTCTTGAACAATATGATTGTTAGTGTGGATGGCGACATAAATGTTCCTGCTAACAAAATATTTATGGCAAACATTGTTCAGGAAAATGCATCTTTACAAGAAAATCGAAAGGTAGAGCAGATAGTTGCTTTATCGAATCGAAAAGTTATGGATGCCAGGCTAAGGGTTAAGCCAACTATTTTTGATGGTGGTAATGCACTTAGCCTCACTAATGTTGACCAGGAGTATGTGATACTTGATGATACACCCATCGATTATGTTGACGACCAAGGCAACGTGCTTATTATTAATGGAGCTCCTGAGTCTACACATGAGAAATAATTAATGTGAATGACAGTGATTCTGAAGAGAGTTGTAGTTCTGCTAAATCAGCAGAACTACAGTGCTCAGAGGACAATGTTAACGCAGTCCCTCTGACAATTTCTTTTAAAGGTACAGTATAATATTTTAAAAATAATGTTTTTTATATCGAATAACTACATATTTCTATTGAATTAGTTACCCCGGAAATAATAGAGAGTGCACGTGTGTGGTTAACTGCATTGGAGGTTGCATATAAAACACAAAATGAGGTGAAGAAGATCGAGAATGTGCAATCAAATGCAATGGTCGAATCCAACTATAAATTCAAGGTAGTTATAAACTTCTCTTCATAAACCATGTAATATTTATGCAGAGTGCACCGTAAGTCTTTTTACTTTTTTCTTTATTTAAAAGGTACACAAACTCCATATGTGACCCATTCAAAAGCAAATTGACTTTTAGTTCACACTGTAATTAAGGATATAATTTATGTTCCAATCAACAATCTTTTTTCTACTTATAGATTCCAGCATGCTTCTACACTCCTGGAGAAAACATGGTAAATTAATGAATAAAATGCTTGCTTTTATAAGATATTTTCAATGCTAGGACTAAATATGTTTAATTCTGTAGGAAGAAATATCTCCAGGGTGTGGATTCTTTCTTCCCAAAAATAAAATAATATATATTGAGCAAATGTCGAAAGCAAACGGAACAGAAAATGGCTGGGTGAATGTAGTAAGGGAGGTGC
This sequence comes from Ctenocephalides felis, assembly GCF_003426905.1. Classification (NCBI taxonomy): domain Eukaryota; kingdom Metazoa; phylum Arthropoda; class Insecta; order Siphonaptera; family Pulicidae; genus Ctenocephalides; species Ctenocephalides felis. The sequence goes on from NW_020538795.1 coordinate 13,536, forward strand.
TGCTTCTCGTTTATGGGGAGCAGTTGAAAAACTTCTCAGCCACTGGGATGAGGAGTAAGCGGCCTCCAATCGACCAAAATTTATTTGGAGGGTTATTTGGTAAATTTTTAAACATGCTTATATTGATATAATTGATATTATTATTAAGTATCTACTGAGGATTTGAAAAACATTAACAGCTACATAACTGAAATATAATTTATGCACATGAATCTAAACTGTTTTTAATGAAATAAATTGATATTTGTAAATGTGAATAGTATTAATGCAAGTATTATTTTTTCCAGATTGGTGCCGTCGATTGAAATTTATGCTGGACAAAAAGTCATTTATACATTACGTAAATAAATGTTGTGCCAATAAACGGGCAAATAAAAAATAAATATAAAATGTGTTTAAATTACTTATTTATATATGTACCTACTTCAAAGACCTTATAAATACATATATAATTGCAATCCATATGTATTATAAGGCCTATGACCTACCTACATTTTTATAAAATTTCAGGAAAATTTTAAAATCGTAATAACCTAACCTCAAACTTACACCCTGACAGTTTTGACATTTATGCTCTTTTAAGTAGCTATAGTACCTTGAAAATGCAGGCTCTTTTAGGTAAATTACGTTCCTAAAACTGCACTAAGTGGGGTCTAATGTACCTAAAAGATCTTAAATTTATATGGCGAAAAGTGGTTAATTCTCAGGTTTCGGAACTGTTTTGAGTACTTAAAAGATTTTAAATTTCGACTCGGGAAATTTTGAAAAGTAAATTTGAAATATAAATATATAATTTTTATAAATTTCTAAAAATTTTGACAGAAAATGACCAAAAAAAAAAACAAACACTGAAATGACAAATGTCAAAATTAAAGGAAATTTGGATATATAATTTTTGAAAAAAAATTTGACATTTCAAAAAATAAAATTCAAAAACATGTACATATATAGAAATATCCAACATTTATATCCAAATTTGATGAAATGCTACATACAAATCACTGATTATAGTTTTAAATCTAATTAAAATCAATGCTTAAAAATTTAAATAAATGTTGACATGAAAAAAAAATTAAATGTCATCTGTCAATATTTATGAAAATAATTATATAAATAGATTTATGATTTAGATTTAATTGATTAGCTTACCAAATTTTCGGAAACCAAAACTTCATTAAAACCTTATAGATTAGAGATCACAATAAAAAAGCGGCACTTGAAGGAATTTAAAAATAATCATAACCAAAAT
>NW_020538796.1:0-32841 GCF_003426905.1 Ctenocephalides felis
ATATATATATATATATATATATTTCAAAATGACTTTGTTTAGCATTCTATTCTATAATAACTAATATATCATGTATATTTCAAGCCCACTATATATGCTGCAAGCATTGTTGTGGATTTCAAGATATTCTCAAAAAAAATCTGGGCAAAAAGACAAATCAAGTCTTATATCATTTGACACTCTTCAACTTACAATTTAGAATCAATATTAATTAATATATTGATCATAGCTTGGATGTTTGACTTGCAACTACTGATTTCATTATTTTTCACATTTGCACAAAATGGGCCAAATAAAACCGGCAGACCGCGACTAACATACCTCAAGAACGATTGTTAACAATGCAAAAAGTAGGCTGAAAACGTTTTCGAACTAATATAAAACACAACATTATTACTTTATATTCATAGTTATTTATTAATATTCATCACTAATTCAGTTATTAATAAGATAAATGTAAAAACTGTGCCAAATAAACACTGGCAGGCCCGCGACTAATTTATCAAAAAAAAAAACAACTTTCACTATGTCGATCATTTGGAAGAACGATCTAATCACTTTTTGCAAACCTCTAATCACTTTTTTCAACTTTTCAATACAATAATTAATATATTCACTTTTCACCACTTTTTAATACAGTAATTGATAAATATTCGCAATGATTTGCACTATTTGAATATATCTTCGAACATATTTGACACCGGCAGATCATGTCGTTTGGTATCAATGTACTATGACATATGTAAAAATACTTGATTGTAGGTTAAAGATTTTTATGTCAAACAAAGATAATGCAAAATAAATGAAATTTAATTGAATAAATTATTATATTTTAATCATTTTCATAAAAAAATTAGGTTTTAATGTAGCCAATAGCGCCTTCGCCGATAAGCCACGCCCCACAAAAACTGTCAAATACCTGGCATGCCAGTTGTGAGTCTGCCAGTTATATACACTTTCAATAATTTGGTTCGATCTATTTACATTTACTAAAAATACTCCTATTTATGTCATTATCAATATTATTTGTATCATAGTTGTTATTGATATTATTTATGATATATCATCCTATATATTCTAATAAATGCATATTGCGAAAACATTTTTTACGCATTTGGTTTTGAAGAAATATAAATCAGTGCCCACACTAATAAATAATCGCGCCAAATTTAATTTTCTGTAGTTGCAAGGATCGCAATTGCATTTCGTATTTCTTTCCAGTTTTGATCGTCGCAACAGTTGCAGGTATTTTGTTAAAGATAAGTTTACGTAGTTAATTTTAAATAAGTGAATATGGAGGTAAGTTCTTTTAAAAATGAATTTCAATATTTATTTTAATATTTGAAATATTAGTTATAGTATAACTAATAACTGATATATAGTAATAAATAAATTTCAAAATTGGTACCTATTATATTTGATAGTGTTCATGGGATATAGTGATTTTTAAAAAGAGGGTTCATGCGGACACGTGCCCCTCATCATGGCTGTAAACGAGAGAAGACTATGTATTATGATCCAGAAAATGCAAGCAGGCTATAACTAAGTAAGATGCTGAAGGCGTGCGAGCCTCCTTCGTTTAGAGATTACTCTGAATTGGAGGCTAAGTTTATGAGAAGCACCACCGATTATAAAACGTGAAGAAGTATGTAAAAAGAACTCAAATCAATCGTGTATTGAGAGCTCAGACGATAACACTCTGAGCTCTACCTCTACGAGGCATCAGCTTCACAGATTAAATCCGTGAAAAAAAACTAACTTTATGTTACCTATTAAGACGAATGAAGAATTAGACGATTTAGAAGAAAGCTGAAAAATGTGGATATCTTCAGGGATTACAAATATTTTCTATAGTAATGTTTCTATAGCTAATATGCAATGTATTTATTGAATTCTTATTTACAGTCGATTCAACTAACTCTGACCGGCGGAACAAACAAAAAGCAATTGATTACATCAATGCTAAAAAATGTATGAGCAAAGACCTTAAAACTTTGTTTTCAATGTGGGTTAAAAGGGTAAGAGAAACCCTCGAAAAAGTAAATGCGATTCCTGTTCAATTATTTCATCTACACACATTATGTTTTTATTAGGGAGCAATATATGACAATCCTTATTAATTGACAAATATATTTTATATCCATTTATTTTAACAGAATCAATCCTGGATTTTTTTTTTATATTTCAATATCATTTGGATCTACATTCGATTTATCATGAAATTGTTCGAGTAGTCTGCATGATACTTGTTGCAAAAGCTTTGCTGGTCCTCGTATCAATTTTAGTAACTGTCCCAAATAACTCTCAAATGGAAAACAGCCGTACTGGTCAACACTGATTTCTTCCCTTACTGCATCATTTATCATGTGAAAAATACCATGAGTACCCAGTAAACACTACTTGTTGCCGCAATGTAACTTTTTATGTTACAAAGTTATATAACAAGTGTTAACTAAATGAAATGTACGCGCAATGTATTTTGAAATTACAAAGTTATATAACAATGTTAACTAATGGGCCGATTCTCGGTTTCAATTTTACGACAAGTTCACACTTATGTCGTTTAAAATGTCATTATAAGTGTAACAGTTATTCTCGGCGGTATGTGTTTTATCATATGATAACATTAATGTTACGCTGACCCTTTGAAAATAAACGTAGTCAGAAACTCGCACTTATCGCTAAAACATTGACGAGAAGTTGTACTATGAACAGATTTGACATTTGCTATTTTGACATTTATGCGTTTAACATGCTTTTTGAGGTTATTGTTAATGTAAGCAAGTGATAGGTTTGGTTTAGCTTTTATTGTGAATTTCAAATTGTTAATATGGCGTTTTTTGGAATAATTTGGGCAGCAGATAGTAGGAGAAGAAGGTATGTTTGAATTTTAATATAATTCATACTGTTATTGTAATGAATGTATTACTCAAAAGTATTAAAATTATTAAATGCCACAACATTTTAGATACAGGCAAAGAAATTTTTATAAAAAATTTTCGATTAACGAAAAATGTTATGAAAGATTCAATAGAACTGTTGGAACCACATGCGGAGACTCATACAGCATCATGGAGTATCCCTTTTATTTGCAGGTATTGGAAATTAAAATGAATTAATTTTTTTGAAATACTAATAACTGAAATTTCATTATAGGTACTTGCAGCGATTCATTTTTTTGGTCATGGCTCATATCAGACTGATGTAGGCAATTGCCATTTAAATTCTATGAGCCAGCCTTCAGTCAGTCGCTGCATTAAAACAGTGACTGATTTAATTATAAAGCATGCTACACCAAAGTACGTGAATTTTCCTAAAACCTCATCAGAAAGAGATGAAAATAAAAAGAGGTATATGTTACACCACTTCGTGTACATTGAACATGGTCTGTAATATGTTGCTATTTAACAGATTTATACGAAGTTTGGCATGCCTGGCATTATTGGGTGCATAGCACCCCGTGGCACCAGCTACTATTTATATGAATAGGAAGAGCTATTACTCAATTAATATTGAAGTAGTAAGTATTATTTTATTTTGCTTAAGAATTTTGAAGACTAACATGATAATAAATAATATTAGATATGTGATGCCGATGAACGGATATTGTTTGCGAGCAGCAGATATCCTGGCTCCACTCATGATGCAGCCATTTGGAAGGTTTCGACAGTCAGAGCCCTGCTAACTCATAATGCTGATGATGGGACATATTTATTGGGCAATTCAAGAATATATTTAAAATCGCAAATCAAATAAGGAAAAAAATATATATTAGTTGTACATTTGCAGGAGATTCAGGTTACCCTTTGGAACATTGCCTACTCACACCATATAGGACACCAGTAGGCTCTACCCAGGAGAAATACAATAAGTTCCACAAAAAGACTCGCAATGTAATAGAGAGAACATTTGGTGTTGTTAAAAGTCGTTTTCGACGTTTGCATCGTCACAGGACACTGCATTATACACCTGATGTGGCAGGAAAAATTGTGTATGCAGTATTTACTCTGCATAATATATGCAGAGTAAATAATATTCCTCTGGATGAAGAACTGACGGAATATAGTGATGATTTTGGAAACGGTTAGATACCAAATAATTGTATTTCAAATGTGTAGTTAAAATTAATTGATTTAAATATTTCAGAAGTATACAATGAGGCAGATAATATGGCATATAACATCAGAAATTTTATGCCAGAAGATATTTTTAATACATAATATTAACTTAAAAAAAAAAGATTGTATTTTTATAGCTACATAAATGTAATTATTTTAAATAAATAAATAAACAAATATATATATATATATATATATATATATATATTATAATATAAAGAATAGAAAACAAAATTTATTGGCTGTTAAATTTATTTTTTAATGTATTATTGAGAATTTTCAATTGATCGGCTATGCATTGCAGCGCCTCTGTCTGTTTCTCCATCATGTTAGTAAGAGACTCTGTTTGTCTTTTCAATACGTATTCCATTGAGTTTACGAGGTGATTTAATTCATCTTAAAATAATAAAATGCAGAATGTATCACATAGTAATATAAGTAATATTTAAAATAGAAGAAAAATTATACTTACTATTGCCAGAAGTTCTTCGTCTCTGCATTGGTGGTCTATAGTAATCGCAAAAAATCAAAAATGAATTTTTTTTATATATCTTTACGTTTCAAAGGTTTCTGAATATTTTGGCATACCTTAGAAAAAATTGATGTATGTGTGTGTGTGTGTGTGTACGTGTGTGTGGATACAATTTTTCGTCGACGATCAACCAATTTGAATAATTCAAAAAACATTCGATCCGTATTGATGGGAAGACGTGCTGATTAGTTTTTGGCGAAAGCAGGTCTAACCGTTCCGAAGATACGGGGCAAAAAGTGTCAAAAAACGGTAACTAAGTTTTTAAGAGAACGGAGCGTCCGATTTTAATAATTCAAAAAACATTTACTTGTATTGACAAAATGAACAACTGGTAAAATTTTTGGGAAGGCAGGTCTAGCGGTTAAGAACTCTCAATAAAAACAAGTTAAAAAAATATCATTTGGCGGTCAAAAATGTTTATTGGACAATTGATAATGTATATTATCAGATATTTTATAGACATTTTAATAATGTGTACCCATTTTGTATAATTTTTTTTGGGTTCCGTACCAAGATTTTTAATTTTAAGTTGTTTTAGTGTTCCAAACAAATGTCCTCGACATTTTCAACAGTATCGAATAACCGATTTGTATGATTAAAAATCATTTGGTTCGTACACGATCGCGAGGCGTTTTTGCAAAAGGCAATTTTGCCATTTCGGAGGTATGGAGCGTAAAGGGTGTAAAAACGGTTATGCAGTTTTTGAGAGAACGGATTATCCGATTAGATTAATTCAAAAAACATTTTGTTTAAGTAGATGATGTGCAAAAAAGCATTTACAGAATATTTTTAAATTTTAAAAATTAAAAAAAATAATCAAAATTTTCAAAGAAATTTAAAGTTTCAAAAAATGCAAATTTTCGAAATTTTTCATCATTTTCAAAAAAAAACTAAATTTTAAAAAATTAAAAAAAAATTCTTACAAAATTATTTTTTCAAAAATTAAAAAAAATCGAATATAACAAAAATTTCCAAATTCTCAAAATATTTAAAAAAAAAACGTTTTTTTTTAATTTCAAAAAATTTTAAACTTCCAACGCCGTCCAACGGACAAACGATGTTACGGAACCCATAGAAACGTAAACAAAATTGATATATATTATTAAAACCTCCATAAAATATCTGATAATTGGATGTGCATAAGTCTAATGATCATTTACGACTGCCTAATGTCATTTTTTTTTACTAGATCTCTATAACCGCTGGACCTGCTTTTCCAAAAATTTTCCGACAGCAAATCAGTTTACTTATAAATCAGTCGCAAATTATAATATATGATGTCTTAGTAAAGTTGATTATTTATACATGCCGGGAAGATTATGCAAGTTCTGTTAAGACAAAATGCCACTCTCAACTAGTTTGAATAGTTTTGACAGTTTTAACAATTTGAAACCTACGGGTGATTTGAGAATGTTTGAAAAAGTTTGAAAGATTTAATACTTTTTTAAACCTGTAAAACATTTATTTTGAAACATTAACAAATTTTTGTTAATCAAAATATCAAAAAGTCTATAAAAATTGTATATATTTACTTCCATTAACATTTATTTATTAACTTCCCGAAGGAGAAGTTTATGTTTTCATCAAAAAATCCGATTCGCTAATTTTATGTTTTCTCGACGTTTCAAGCCATTCTGAATCGAATGAGACCAAATTTGGAAAAAGTATGTGTGTGTGTGTGTGTGTGTGTATGTGTGTGTGTGCGTGTGCACCAACAGATTTTTTGCCGTAAATCGACGTTTTCTCGAAAACGGCTGGGTCGATTTCAAAAATTTAAAAGCCATTCGATGTATCTCGACGAGAACTATTGTTTGTCAGTTTTGTGCGACGATCGGCCAAGCCGTTTCTTTATAATGGCAGAAAAGTGAAAAATTTTTCGTCTACGTTTTAGCCCGCAATTCTGAATCGATTTTGAAAATTCAAAAACCGTTCGAAAGATATTGGTTGGGAATCGTGCTGATTAGTTTTTGGTAGAGATCGGCCGGGCCGTTTTCTTGTAATAAAGTTTTTTAAAAAAAAATTTCGACGATTTTATGATTATTTTTTTGACGATAGATACCATAGTCTTCTAGCTCATACTAAAATATTACGGCCCTACGACAACTGGTTCAGCTTTAAAAATTCGTCAAAGTTTGCAAAAATCAGTATGGTTTTTTTGGAATTTGTCAAAATTAGACTTTTGATCGACGTTTTCTCAAAAACGCCTGAACCGATTTTAGAAATTTAAAAGCCATTTGATGTATTTCGGTGAGGACTATCGTTTGTCAGTTTTGTGCAACGATCTGACAAGCCGTTTCTTTGTAATTCGAAAAAACTTTTCGTACATATTAAGCTCATCCTACCGAACCGATTTTAAAAAATCAAAAACTGTTCGAAAGATATTAGTTGGGAATGATGCTGATTAATTTTAGGTGAAAATCTACCGAGCCGTTTTCTTGTAATTAACTGTTGAAAAAAAGTGTTAAATTTACGTCGACATTTAAGCTCATCCTACCGAACCGATTTTAAAAATCAAAAACTGTTCGAAAGATATTAGTTGGGAATGATACTGATTAATTTTAGGTGAAAATCTACCGAGCCGTTTTCTTGTAATTAACTGTTGAAAAAAAGTGTTAAATTTTCGTCGACATTTAAGCTCATCCTACCGAACCGATTTTGAAAAATCAAAAACTGTTCGAAAGATATTAGTTGGGAATGATGCTGATTAATTTTAGGTGAAAATCTACCGAGCCGTTTTCTTGTAATTAACTGTTGAAAAAAAGTGTTAAATTTTCGTCGACATTTAAGCTCATCCTACCGAACCGATTTTAAAATATCAAAAACTGTTCGAAAGATATTAGTTGGGAATGATGCTGATTAATTTTAGATGAAAATCTACCGAGCCGTTTTCTTGTAATTAACTGTTGAAAAAAAGTGTTAAATTTTCGTCGACATTTAAGCTCATCCTACCGAACCGATTTTGAAAAATCAAAAACTGTTCGAAAGATATTAGTTGGGAATGATGCTGATTAATTTTAGGTGAAAATCTACCGAGCCGTTTTCTTGTAATTAACTGTTGAAAAAAAGTGTTAAATTTTCGTCGACATTTAAGCTCATCCTACCGAACCGATTTTAAAATATCAAAAACTGGTCGAAAGATATTAGTTGGGAATGATGCTGATTAATTTTAGGTGAAAATCTACCGAGCCGTTTTCTTGTAATTAACTGTTGAAAAAAATGTTAAATTTTCGTCGACATTTAAGCTCATCCTACCGAACCGATTTTAAAATATCAAAAACTGTTCGAAAGATATTAGTTGGGAATGATGCTGATTAATTTTAGGTGAAAATCTACCGAGCCGTTTTCTTGTAATTAACTGTTGAAAAAAGTGTTAAATTTTCGTCGACATTTAAGCTCATCCTACCGAACCGATTTTAAAATATCAAAAACTGTTCGAAATATATTAGTTGGGAATGATGCTGATTAATTTTAGGTGAAAATCTACCGAGCCGTTTTCTTGTAATTAACTGTTAAAAAAAAATTAAGCCGTTTTTCATGGAACTTTTTTTGGCGATATACATCATGGTCTTATAGAACTTACTGTAATATTACGGCCTTACAACAAGTAGTTTAATTTTAAAAATTCGTCAAAGTTTGCTAAAATTATTATCGTTTTTTTTTAAAGTAGGATTAATGAAGTATATTATTTACACATTTTTTTTTGATTAAGTCGATTATTTACACATTTCGGGAAGTTCATGTAACTTGCCTCAAGGCTAAATACCAAACCAACTAGTTACAATTATATTTACATAAAGAACTATAGTTACAAAATACAAATTACTGGTGCAGAAAAGCCACATAATTAGATTTAGTTGTATAAGGCAGTGCTACACATTTTTGTTTTATTTCCTTCACAGATATTGTCACTTCTCTCATAATTTTTGGGTCAAAAACATGAATATTAAATAGTTTCGAGTCAAATGGTTTTGAAAATAATGATTTTCTCATTGTCGCTTCCGAACACAATATTTTATTAACATCACAAATGTTATTTATTAAAACAATTTTATTCTCAGTTGTTAAACAACAGTTATTCGGAGCTATATTACTTAAAGAAAAATTTTTAAATTCAATTTTCTCTATTTTTGATGTTTTTGTCCGGTGTATTACTGGAAAACTTTTAATTTTAATAAATTCACTTTGGCTTTTAATAGTTTTTTCTTCCCACATTCTGTTTACTAATTGTTGCAAGGGCTTCGGGGAATCTTGAATCTTATTTTTCACACTTCTGAAATAATTTTCAAATGGAAAGCAACTAAATTTGTCTAATGAACAACCAAAATTCTTAACTTCATCAGCTAGATGGATTATATTATGAAAATTAAATGTTAATCTATCTGAACCATATAAATCAGAATAATTAATTACAAAAAGTTTTAATAAGTCCCCTGCCAAACTATTCCAGTTGAGACATGCCTCTGGATCACATAGTATTCTAATGCCTAAACTGAAATGTAAAAAATTTAAAAACAATTGGTTACTTAACACAGGTTTTAAAATTACTAATCCAGAATACAACAAAAATTGTCTGTATTCAGTGGCCTTCCAATGTTTATGATCGTCTAGCCTTCTAGGCAATCTGGAAAATTCCGAAGGAAACAACTTTCTATGCTCTATTATATAATTGTTCATATTCCTTTTCTGCTCGTCCGTAAAGCGAATATCTCTAGATCCGCACATCCAGAGAGAAATCAGGCGCTTTGTCACCCCCAAACACACCATGTGCATAATAGTCCAATGCAACTTGGGAAACCATACCGATCCCCAAATCCTCTAAAATAGATAGACCAGTATGGTGCTCTGGTTGTTGTTTTGATCTAAATGATTCATCTGTTCTCAATATAGCATCAATTTCTGTTAAAATTACGTGTTTTTCAAAATCGCCTTCTTGAATGCATTTTGGACAACTAAAATACCCAGCATGCCCTTTCACTAGGTTATGAATGCTCGAGCTGGGCTATCACACACACTTTTCGATATTAAAACATCACATTTCTTCTCCTTAAAAATAATGCCATTTTTCAAAATCGTCTTGGCATCGGCTGGCTTGCTATTACCATGATGAATGCCTACAATGAAAGGTTCCACTTTTTCATTTATATCTAACATCAATAATATAGGCCAAAAACTGCTATTTGAACTTTTAGATATTGCCATTCCATCACAATTTAGTTGTAAGTGAATTTTCTCAGGGCATTCGAAAAAATGTTTTTCCATGGAGTTGAGAATTCCTTCTTCAACACCAAAATGCATATAAAATCCGCCATTCATTTTTTGAATAGCTTTTGTTGCAGTTTTTGGAGTGCCCAACAACGTTCGAGCATCCACAGGTAGGTCCTTGTGACCATGCTTAACCAAAATTTTTAAAAGTGTACTTACAGTATTCAAAGTCAAATTGTCTCTCTTCGCCAAATTCTGTATATCTTCCCTTAGGGTAGTATTATCATTATCTTGACAAAATACATTTTCTGAAGTGGCATGATCTTCAAAATTTTGTTTCTCGAAATTGGTGTCTAATAGATTTGAAAAGGTACTATAACGAATATTTTCATTATAATTATTACTATTTACTTCTTGTTCAGATGATACACTTTCATTCCGATTGATTTTTATACTATTCAAATAATGTTTTTTTGTTTGAGCGACAATCTGGCGTATTCTTCGCGGTGTCAAATCTTTCATTTGCTTACGCCTTTTTATATTGAACTCCATTATTATCTTCTCGCTTCATAAAATATTTCACACGATGTTAATTTAATATTGTGAATTAACCTTCAAAAGTAATTTTTTTATTTCTTTGATTAGTTCAAGGCGCCGTCGTCAATTATAATTTATTTAATGTTGGTATCATAGATAAATAAGCATTTGTTTGGTATTGTAGCGACCTGGCAACCCACATCGCACCTCAATTTGACAGTTAAACATTATCTTTGGTTCATCATGTTGGCAACACTGCGCGAGAACCAAAGTGCAAGCTTTAGGGTCGGAACTATCTCTTCCGTCTGCTGCCGAACAGTCAACATCATAAATTACAATACTTTCCTTTTCATTTTCAATACTAAATATTATGTACATTTTATAAATAATAAATATAATCGCACATAGTGTTCTTACTATTTCATTATAAATAAAATATATTATATATAGACCACAGTTTCTATAATTGGTGACCCCGAAAGTGAATAAAAAACACGCATAAAGTGAGAAGGAAGTAAAACATGTGCATAATTTACAAGTGAGCAAGAAATACAGAACGTTCTAGTACCTACAATGGAGACTCCGACCACGCACATTGAGATCAACAACAACACGTGCTCAATAAATCACTCATTAACCTGGAAAATGAGTCGATTATAAGCACCACGGCAGCAGACAGGGAGCACCAAGCAAACATGGCAAACGCCATACAACACGGCCACAATCAAGCGAACAACGCACCAAGCAAACATGGCAAACGCCATACAACACGGCCACAATCAAGCGAACAACGCACCAAGCAAACATGGCAGCAACCGCCATACAAAACGGCCACAAGCAAGCAAACAATGCTCCAAGAAAACATGGCAACCGCCATACAAAACGGCCACAAGCAAGCGAACAACGCACCAAGCAAACATGGCAGCAACCGCCATACAAAAACGGCCACGGCCACAAGCAAGCAAACGATGCACCAAACATGGCGACCGCCAGCAAAAACGGCCACGGCCACAAACAAACAAAAATTAATCAAACAAAAAACTTATAAAAAAACTCAACAAAAATTTACAAGAAAATTCAAGATGGCAGCCCGAAGTTCAAGATAAACTTTTCGCCGGGGGGGAGTGATCTGTAGCGACCTGGCAACCCACATCGCACCTCAATTTGACAGTTAAACATTATCTCTGGTTCATCATGTTGGCAACACTGCGCGAGAACCAAAGTGCAAGCTTTAGGATTCCGAACTCTCTCTTCCGTCTGCTGCCGAACAGTCAACATCATAAATTACAATACTTTCCTTTTCATTTTCAATACTCAAATATTATGTACATTTTATAAATAATAAATTTAATCGCACATAGTGTTGTTACTATTTCATTATAAATAAAATATATTATATATAGACCACAGTTTCTATAGTATCATGATAATATTTTGTATATCTATGGTTGGTGAGTCTGTGCCAACATAGACAAGTTCATGTTAAAACAACACGTGCTTTAAGGAATGTAAATAAAGCCTCATTCTATTCTTCCTGTAGCGTCGAAAGGGTTCTTATATTGAGGTTAGCGTTTGTGAGCCGTTTGTGAGTTTTGTTGTTTTTTATAGTTTTGTGATAGTGAATTGTTGAATAATAACATTAACGCTATGGATCTCTTGGGGTAAGTTAATAATATATTTCGTGATTCAACGATATTGTAATATTAAACTAATATGCTTATATTGCTTTATTTGTAGAACAAAGCAATTTGCGGTTATTTGTGACGAATCTGGTCACACTGAAATTCCAAGTAATTGGTTAATTTTAGGTGACGATGGTTCGTGGTCAAAGTGCTGGTGGCCATCAAAATGCAGAAATCCGACACGATTGATGATAAGGCGCGTGGAGCCGGATTACTCCACTTGGATTAAAACCCCCATAACGGTTGTTGGGTTCTGCGGTGAGAATATTATTTATTTAGAGTTTAGGTAATCTAATTTCATGTACATTATTTGTTTTCTGATTTTAGACACTTATGAGTCAGCTCGCAAGCGTGCAGCTGACTCAGATTACTCATCTACAGAGGAGCAGCTTGGGAGGGGTCTCCGAAAGAAGACCAGTGACACGGTGCTTGCCCTCGAAGCAAGAATCGAGGCTTTGACAAGTAATGATTGTAGTTCATTATACTAATTTACTTTGTACATCTTGCAAATTAAATGTTTATTGCTTTTATTGTAGCACCAAAGGGAAGAGCGGAAAAGAGACTGAGAGACGAGTATGTTGATCGTAATAACAATTTTATTACAGAAAGGAGCTCTGTTCCAGAATTTACTGTAAGTGGAGTAAGCTCCAGAATAACTGGAGAGACTGGGCCAATCACAAGAAATGATACTGATTTGAGATTTTATTAAGTATAAATATTTTTCAAATTTAATAGTAACTATTTTTATCATAGTTCCTCAAAGCAATAGGGAGAAGGAAATGTTTGTGGGAGCAGCACACATTCAGAAGCTTGTTGGTGCTCCCAAAGGTAATTTAATACTTAAGTATGTTCTCATGTTAATAAATTAAATATGTTGATTGTAATTATAACAATTTTATTACAGAATTAATCTCTTTTATGATCAATGCCTTTACAACTCTTCAAGGTAAGTTATTTAATATTGTTATATAATATACATATTCCAATAATATACATATACAAATAATATACATATTCCAATTTTAATTTTTTTTTTAGCCTCTGTTGATCATGTCTTAAATAGAGTGATCATTATAGAGGAGAAAATAGCCGACCTAGAAAAGCCTTCAATACAGGCATCTTCCCTCAAAAAAAGAACAAATATATTTGATAAAAATTTTCCTTTGAGGACAGTGGAAGAAGTCAAGGACTTAGAAGAAAACCTAGGTGGAGAAAAATCAGAAGAATTTGAAATTGATCTGGTACAAAATATATGAAATTATTTAATAAAATGCAATTATATTTAATCAAAGCATGGTTTTAATTGCAGACCGAGTTTGCTATCAGGATTGGTGGGCGTGATCCCAAAGATCATATTGGGAACACATTAAGCAGAATGTTTGTGGATAACCTAGCCATGAGATATTCATGGCTAGGTCGCAAGAAAAACTTGCCCATGTATAATATCAAAATATATAGACATAATCAAAGGTAATAAATGCAGTAAACAGCTTATATATTGTATGTATATTGAAATGTAGTTTATTTATGATTTAATTGTTTAAAGGTGTTTTTGTGGCAAAATACAGCTTGCCAGAAAGCAAAATTGATAAAATAACGAGTGAGTGGCTGCGGTTCGCCAGGCAGAGGCACGAGAGAGCCGTGAAAAAACTGAATCCAATCAATTTAATACAAGAATAATTTGTAACTTTCTTTTCTTTTTATATTTTTTGTGAAATAAATTTTATTGTTTAAAATATTTGTTGCTATATTTATGAAATAAGTCACTGTTGTACAAAAGTACAAAATATTTGTTACTGTTGTGTTTAGTACAAAATATTTGTTGCTATTTGTTTGTTATAAAATATTTGTTACTGTTTTGTTTAGTACAAAATATTCGTTGCTATTTGTTATAAAATACTTATTACTGTTTTGTTTAGTACAAAATATTTGTTGCTATTTGTTATAAAATACTTATAATATTTTATAATAAACAATTAGCAACAAATATTTTGAACTAAACAAAACAGTAATAAGTATTTTATAACAAACAAAGTAGCAGCAAATATTTTATACTAAACAGAACAGTAACAAGTATTTTATAACAAACAATAGCAACAAATATTTGTTGCTATTTGTTTGTTATAAAATATTTGCTACTGTTTTGTTTAGTAGAAAATATTTGTTGCTATTTGTTTGTTATAAAATACTTATTACTGTTTTGTTTAGTACAAAATATTTGTTGCTATTTGTTTGTTATAAAATATTTGTTACTGTTTTGTTTAGTACAAAATAATTGTTGCTATTTGTTATAAAATATTTGTTACTGTTTTATTTAGTACAAAATATTCGTTGCTATTTGTTATAAAATATTTGTTACTGTTGTGTTTAGTACAAAATATTTGTTGCTAATTTTTTGTTATAAAATATTTGTTACTGTTTTGTTTAGTTTACAAAACATTTGTTGCTATTTGTTTGTTATAAAATACTTATTACTGTTTTGTTTAGTACAAAATATTTGTTGCTATTTGTTTGTTTATAGTTTATAGTTTATAGTTTATAGTTTGGTGAAAAGTCTCATACATAAAGAAATTTCACCTCTAAACGCTTTATTGTACGTTACATAATCATGAACATTACCACTCAACTTCTGAGTGACTTTGAACATGGGTAACGCGTATTTACGCTAAAATATGAAAAAAACAAAACAAAAAATTAAATATATATATCGGAGATCATGAAACCGCAAGTGACGCGATCCGAGTTCATCCCAAGTCTGGAATGAAAAGAAAAATTAGATATGTTCAGTTGAGACCAACTCAAACATTTTAGATAATCAATGCATGTTTTCAGAATATGATGCACAAATGAATATCTTCGTTTTGGGCATCGTTAGAAGATCAGGCATAATAAATGCAATGTCGACAGTTGATGATAGAAAATAGACTTGAATCAATCCTGTCCGTCAGCGTGCGTCAAATTCTAATGTGGATCTGCAAAAAGGAAGAAGCGCAGTATCAAAAAAGAAATATACTAATAAATTAATTTGAATAAAAGATAATTTATATAGAAAGGGTTGGTAAAATTTATTAAATAATAAAATTTAGGGAAAAGATGACATGAATGAGAGGCAGATGATTACTAAATTATCATTGGCTAGCAAAGTATTGTTTAATATCAAAATTAACAAATTCTGAAATATCATAGAAATATTGAGTTTTTAAGAATTTTACTATAGTATTGTGGAATTTATGATTATTTAGTTTTCGTATGTGAAGTGGTAGTAAGTTAAAAAGTTGAATTCCAAATCCGTCAATTGAGTTAAAAGACGTTGCAAGTTTAAATACTGGTGCTTTAATAGTTAAGTTTCTTGTCTTATAATGAGAATTTGACATTGAAGACAAATTGAAACGTTCGGGATTATTTTTTATAAACGATAAAGTAATGAGCAAAAATATACTGGGAACGGTAAGGATACTATGTTCACAAAAAATGTTTTTACAAGAAGATAAAGAACTAATAGAAAAAATTATTCTCAAAGCTCTTTTTGAAGTTTGAAAATGCGGTTAAGAGATGGAGAGAACCCCCAAAACTGGATTCCATATGCGATGTGTGAGTAAAAATTGGAATAGTAAATTGAGAGAAGACAATTTAAACTAACCTTAGATTTAAGAACTCTTAACATAAAACACGTTTTCGTTAAATTGGGTGTTAGTATAGAATCAATGTGATAGTCCCAATTTAAGTTTTTATGCAATTGAATGCCTAAAAACTTCGAGATAGAAGAAAATTTGAAAATTGTATCATTTACGTTCAGTGAGCTTATCTCATTATTAATTTTATTAACGGTACGAAATGACATTATCTGGGTTTTATCATTATTGAGTAATAGATTATTGGATTTAAACCAATTGGAAATTGAAGTCATTACTAAATTTAATTTGTTACTTATTTCTTCCAAGGAATTTCCCTTAACAATAATACTAGTGTCATCAGCAAAAAGAATAAATTTACAAAGATCTGAACAATTTGGAAGATCATTTATATATATAAGAAATAATAAAGGTCCAAGTATTGAACCTTGAGGGACACCGAGTTTGATATTCAATTTGTCTGATATTATTACCGAACCATCATCATCGCTCAAGTAAACAGATTGAGTCCTGTTTGATAAATAAGACGAAAATAAGTCAAGAGCTAAACCACGTACGCCATATTTTTCAAGCTTATTACAAAGGATATCATGGGAGATACTATCAAAGGCTTTGGATAAGTCACAAAAAATTGTAATGCAAAAGCTACCATCTTCAAAAGAATAAACAATATCATGTAATAAAGTGTATATAGAATGGGATGTTGAGCATTTTTGTCGAAATCCAAACTGATTTTTAAATAGAATACCGTTTTTTGTTAAAAAATTATTAAGGCGACTATGTAAGATTTTTTCAAAAATTTTATCAAAAGTATTTAATAATGAAATTGGCCTGTAATTATTAATTAAATCAGTAGCCCCTTTCTTATGAAGAGGCTTAACTTTTGAATGTTTAAGATGATTTGGATAGGTGCCTTTATCGATAGCGTTATTAAAACATATGAGAAGTTTATCAATAAATAATGGGAAAAATTGTTTTAAAATGTCAGATGAAATTTCATCTGGTCCTGAGGAATAAGAATTATTAAGAGAAAAAATTGCATGCGACAATTCCTCGGAGGATATAGGATATAGATAAAAGGAATTTGAATTAGTTTTTATTTTAGAAAAGATTGCATTTGACATGACCGGATCAATAGTTATATTTGAAGTCAAATTAAAAGCTTCATTAACGAAAAAATTATTAATGCGTTGGCAATTGATAGCTGATCATAAATTTTTATATTATTAATATTAAGGCATTCAATATTGGTAGAATTTGTTATAAAATATTTGTTACTGTTTTGTTTAGTACAAAATATTTGTTGCTATTTGTTTGTTATAAAATACTTATTACTGTTTTGTTTAGTATAAAATATTTGTTGCTACTTTGTTTATTGTAAAATATTAATTTTAAATAATAAATACAATGAAATATGAGTAAATCTTTTTTTTAGAGAAAAATCAATTATTTACGCATTAATTAAACGCATTTCAAAAAGTGCTGATTCATATCGCATAGGTACATTACCGTATGCTACCGCAACATAACAATGTTATATAACAAGTTAACTAACAGGGTAGGAAATAGTTATCTCCAGGTAATAAAATTTCTTAGGGACGGTGAGGTTGACGTTATATAACTAGGTAACATTTTTATATAACCGCAACCTAACGGCAATATAAAATTGTTTACAGGGTATTATATACAAGGACGCATTCTCCATATAGTTTTACCAATCGCGAACAAAATTTTTCGATCAATACCAATGCCTGATCCCATAATTTTTTATTAGAGTTTCTGAACATACAATTCTCATAGCAGCATGAAAGTTAAGAAAATTTTTATATAGCGTTCTGGGCAGATAAGTTTTTAGGACTGCATATAGCATGAAAAATATAAACTCTGTCGCCTTCCATTTTTCTAGATCCTTAAATCCACGAGGTTTCAAGATACAAGATATAATAGTGTGACTTAGAACGCATGAAAGACTCCGATTTTTTATTCAAGAATTCAATATTTCACTATACAACAATTCGCATGAAATTGAAAAAAAAGTGGTGCACATGTGGAAGACATTCCTTTTTCCGAAATTTAAAAATCGTATATATAAAAAATAAAATATTCAACTTGAGTTTACATGGTACAAGCAACGACATGAAAAAGCATACTTAAATAAAATATGGATCGAAAATTTGAGCATTACAAACATTGAAACGTATACGGAACTAAAAAATATAAATGAAGTATTTTCGTTTATAGTAAAGGAATAAAAACTTAACCAATTACAAAATGCGCAGTCTCTTGTATGTTCAAAAATAAATCTTATGCAATGTTAAATATGTATAGCTTTAATATAGTGGCAAAATAAAAAAAATAGAACTAAAATTATAAGAAACATGTTTTACCTTTATTATAGCGATAGTATGTGCTATTAGTAACTATAATTATATTATTAATTATTCATATAATTTTACATTTATTTTGAAGTTATCACAATGAATATTTTGTAGAAATGTATTCAAGCGTTTGTAGTTTTCCAATTGTAAGTTTAGTGAAAAACAAAGAAAATTTTATTATATCTTACAAGTTTATCCTACAAGTTACTTATGTTGATCGTTGAATATTTAAAATTGGTTAAATATAGCTTATTGCATTAAAAACTGATTATTCTCTTCAAGAATTTCTTAATATTTGCAAATATCAATACAATTTTTTAATATCGATGTCGAGTGCGAATCGATTTTACTCCATATTACTTTTTCTTTATATAATATCCAGGCTGCATAACATGTTTCAATTTCCTTTTTATATCAATTTAACAAACTTAGTAGATACATAAACATAAGTGATTTGGTAAAGATTGGGAAGAACTTTTACCAGAGATCAGTTAAGTCAGTCGAAGGTCCCAAGATTTTACAATCACAATTGAATTGGACAAATCAGTCTTCACGACCTTGAATAATTTATATAAGTATTGAAATATCTTCGTTTGCCAATAGATTATAGCATTTTATACATGGTTACGATTTGCGTACAAATTAAAACAATCCTCTTGATTTGAACCTTTGAGCGAATATTATTTATTGTGATGTCACTTCCTTCTTCGGCTAAACTAAGGTCAGTTAACCCATGGTTAAGAAATTCGTACAAATTAAAACTATGTTCCTGATTAATTATGCATGGCGATGAAGAATTTTCAAGCTGATACTATTTATTGTGATGGCACCTTTTCTAAATATCTCAAAATTATTAAATGTGTCATAATTTCTTCTGTGACTGAATTATAGATATCATTTTATTTAACATTCGGTATTGATCTTCGAAGAAAAATAATTAAGTAGCCAAATAGATCCAAAATTAAATAAAAAAATGTTGAAGTATGAAGTATTCATACTTTGCATCCGTTTCAAATTTGATATTTGGTTAATAATGTAAATCTAGGGCGGTTTCTTCTATTTGGTCGAAAGCTACTTTGAGTAGTTCACAATCATAAAGACATAAATGTCCTTGACTGGATTGGAACTAACTTCTATTTGGATGTTCCAAATAGTTTGGCATCACAATGAGCATTATAAATCACATTTCCTTTTCATTGTCATGTGTGACTTTTCAACAAATAGACCAAGAAAATTGTAATGTAAATAAATCATAATTACGGAGACTATCGAAATCAAAATTGTATATGAAATACTGTCCATTATACACTAAATCCTCGTGTTATGCATTTGTCTCAATCGAAGTTAATTCCTTCCATGACTATGCTTCTCTTCAAATATTCATATCGTCTGTCGTATTCAAATTAATGAGTCATTATAGTAAATATTAATCATATTGCTTGCTATCTTGTTTCACTTCCAAAAATACTTAATTGTTCTGGTTCCGATAGATTCAATTTGGTTATTATATTATCGTTAGTTATTGTTGAACCTCAATAATAGTGGTTTTACTTCAATTCAGTCATTATCTCTTGTTTCATGTACTTAATAATTTTTCATTCTATTTATAATTCTCCTATTACCATAATTTATTATCTTAACATTTCCTATTATTTTCTTTAAAAATTTCATTTTCTTTTCTTAGTTATTTATTTTATTTCCAAATTTGTTTTGTTAGCATTCAACAAGTTTCTTAGTGACTGCTATATATTTTAACTAACTTTACATATTCAAAGACTAAATCACACATTATTTAGTTTTATTATCACAACATTGATTTCGAAAAAAATCACAATTCAAGAAAACTACCGACAAATTTACGATACATTACATACTGCATTATTAACGCGTTGGTTTTTTTAGATTTATTTTTGCTTAACAAGAAACTCATGAGCAAATAAAATTATATGTAACATAGTAGCACACGTAACTAAACAGCTCAATATCATCCGGACGATTTAAAAAATAATTTAAAAAAATGACACATTCTAACAATTTTCTAGATTTACTAAAACACGAGTTATGCTTTTTATGTAGTGGATTGGCATGCAACACTCTACCAAATAGAAATAAGAAAATTGAAAAAAAAAACAATTATTCAAATTTAATATATTTACCAGGAAGTAAATATATTTCAGCTTATGTTTTCAATACAAAAGCTTTATATTTTTTAAATTCAAGATATATAACTTGATGTTGCCTTCTACAATTCTAGTATTCTATTTACATGTTTTGGATTTTGAGTTCTCTACATGGTGCACCACTAGTGCTACAACCTGGTAATACTTTAATTGCATGTATTACCTTGATAAGATTTCCATTAAAAAATTTGTCATAGGAGTTATTGTTTCACTCATCTTCAGTTGAATTTTGGACAAATAATGAAATTCTTCGCGTCAAACAGGCAGCCTGCATGGGATGACGTAATTTACGATAAGGAGGATAAATGTGGACATATACCTTGTTCGTGAACTCTTAATGCCCAGAAAACAAACTATTTCTCCATTGAAGGTTCATAAAATGATTAAGGGGTATAAGCCCCTTCCTGATACTGTGAAATAGTAAAAATTGTTACGGGGAGGTGTATAGCTACATCTTCAAATTATAAACTTGCGGCGACACCCAAGTACAGCCTGCATTAAATACGGGCCTGCAGCATTTGGGAATGCGCACGCATCAAGATGGCCGTCTCAGGCCTGAATAAAAGAACCCGCCATCGAAGCAAACGGCCTATTCTACCATCCGGCAGCCAGGAGAGATATACAGCACGATATAAATATTGTACCTATATTTCACGGCGAATAAACAATAACAAACTATACCAAAACTGTTTCAATCCATGAATTACTTCATGGATAAAAAGTATATGAATCCATGAACTACTTCATTCAATAAAAGTATATGAAGCGAGGGCAGAGTTCACATCCTGTGTTGATAGTGGAGATAACAGGAGAAAAACGAACAAATAGAGGATAGCCCCAATATAGAGAAAGATACATTATTTAATATCTTTATATCATATCATTCAACAAAACATTCATGTTAATATTTATTGCAGAAGTAATATGTGAAATTGAACATGGAGAAGTAGAGGAGAGTCCCAATATGGAGATGGGTACATTATTTAAAATTTATATATTTAAACTATTTATTAAAATCTTTTAAATTCCAATAAACAAATTCATTTGTCTCAATACATATGTAGCAGAGAACAAGTTGGATAGTATCGTAAACAAACTATCCAAATTATCCTTTGAAATTAATGAAATGACGAAGGACATAAGGGAGCTGTTGTCCTATGAGAGGGATTCCGGTCACAGGTAATCCGGTCACAGGTAATTATAATTAATGTCAAGTTGTTCAGCTGCGATGGACGCCTAAAATACTGAACCGATTTAAAATTTGTTTTGCTCATCGTGTACATGTGGATTCCATTTAGGCGGTGGGGTATATTAAATATCTCAATTTATAGCCAAAATTTTATATTATATGAAAAATATTTTGACGTTTCTCCGATAAATCCTAGAATCACAGAATCAGTTTGAGCTCTGGCGAGAGTCTAGAAAGTCTAGACCAGTGTATCCCAACGTGGGGCGCACGCCCAACCGGGGGGCAAATTGTAAATTCAGGGGGATAATTTGAAAATTCTGGATACTACATTTACTTTTTTGCTTCAAAATACTTATTAGATTTTACAAAAAAAGAATTATTAAATATAATTTTGTTTGCCATAAAAGAGTCATTTATCTCAATTTTAAACGAAGAATTCGCACTTTAAAATGAGCACACTAGATTTATCTGTATTGGTTTCTATAAGTGAAGTTCAAATCAGTAGCTAGGATCGGGGAATTATCGCAAAATTTGCCGTATGTTACGAAAAACCCCGAAAACTTGAAGCCTTCTTTAGTGTTTCCCATCATTCAGTCGGTGTTAAATTGAAGTAAGTGTTGATTCATTAGAATTAATCGTTGAGTTAATAAATAAACGTTAGTGTTGATTTGTGAGTGAAATAGTTAGAATTAATCATTGAGTTTATAAATATACTCAAGTGTTGATTTGTGAGTGAAATTGTTAGGATTAATTGTTGAGTTAATAAATATACTTATAATATATTGTTAATATATTATCAATTGGTGAGTAGTCCATTTTATTTATAGAAGCATTCAATTATACAGAAATTTCTGTCAAGTAAAAAAAAAATGAGATAATGCAATAGGATAGGGCGGGGCACAAAGGTCCAATTTGACTTGGAGCAATTATATTGTAAAAATCAAACCAATTATCACAACACATATCAAACAAACAACTATCTGACTATGTTCAGGAAAACTTCCTGCTAATTCATCATTGTAGAAATGTGTCTTTTGTTTTTCAAATATTCGTAACCTGGTTCTTTTTACTTTAATAGCGGAGTGAATTGGGACTGCCGTTGAGTAAACAGGTCCAATGATTTAATTTTATTTTAAAGAAATTTTACGAAATAATAGCTACAATATTCAATCAATACAAAAAATAAATTTTATGGGTTAAATTTTTATAGAGAACACTTTAAATAACCTTTGTATGGTTTTTGTAAGAAATATTCACTAGCAAAGTTGAATTAACTATTCATTTAATTTAACTCTTGTTGAATTAAAAAAATTGCTTTTATAACTTAATTTACTATTTTATTTTTTATACCTTTTCCAGAGTAAAGTTTCAGTCGTTTTTTTTACCCACGCAGGTATAAGCTTTTATAGAGGTTGTATAAAAAAGACTGTTGACCATTAATATTTTTCCTCTGCGTATACGTTTCTTCTGCCATATTTAAATATTTTTAACACATATTTTCAAACAGTTTTATAATATTTTTTAGCTCACAATAAAATGAGTGGAACAAGTAAGAGAAAAACTCGTCAATATTCGAACGAATATTTAAAAGCGGATACCCTTTTGTCTTATGTCATCAGTGTTTGAGCAACGAATCAATGAAACCAGGTCGTCTTGAGGCACATTTGAAGGCAAAACATCGTGATCATGTAAATTCAGATTTGAATTATTTTAAAACTTTAAAAGGAAAGTTTGAGAAAAGAACATCATTGCCGTCTCTATTTACTGCACGGTCTTCAACAAACAGTCGTCTTCTTGAGGCGAGTTATCAAATTTCATTATTAATTTGCAAAAGTGGAAAAAACCACACTATAAGAGAAAATTTGATAAAACTATGGCGGAATGCATTATGTTTCATGACAGAATGACACCAATGTGATGACAAAACTACACAGCATACTTTGGGCTACGCTGATGCGAATGTCGCATCTAGCAAGCTTTGGCTAGATTATTGTTTTTTCACGATCGAAAAATGGTCTCGCGGTTTTTGATCATCGATCAATTTTCGGGCTAAAAATTGATATCAAAATTTATATAATATCAGTTTCATTGTAAATTGAGTTATGAATAAACTCACATTATCAACGAGTCTACATCAGTTAATTGCGGTTTCATTTCAAGATATAATTAATTAATAATAAATGGCCCACTAGCGCCATAAAACCATTAATTTCAGCATTTCTTAAAACAGTTTTAGAAAAAGATGGCACAGAAGTGAAAGCACCTCAGTAATAATGCTGCTTGCAGAAGGATAGACGAAATGAGTGACGATATTGAAAACCAATTAATTGATAAGTTAAAAACCAGACATTTTTCAATACAAATAGATGAATCGACCTTGAGAGACAGTGGGGCTGTATTGCTGGCATATGTACAATTTATTGATGCAGGGCAATTTTCTGAAGAAATGTTATTCTGCGAAAGACTGGAAGACACTACTAAATCCCAAGACATATATAATAAGTTAACAAACTATTTAGAATTGAAGAACATATCTATGAAAAATATAACATCTTGTGCTGTAGATGGTGCTCCTAACATGATGGGCAAGAAAAATGGCTGCTTGAAATTGATTAAAGATATAAATCCTGAAATGGTTATTGTGCATTGTGTAAATCATAAGGAACACTTAGTTGTAAAAAATATCTCGCCTGTTCTAAATGAGGTATTACATGCAGTTATAAAATGCATTAATGCTATTAAAGCCAGTGCCAAATCTGAACGTCTTTTTAGGCTGTTTTGTGAAGAGCAAAATGAAAGCTATGTGAGACTTTTGCTTCATACTGAAGTAAGATGGCTTTCCAAAGGAAATTGCTTAAATAGATTTATGCAACTCTTCGATGTTTTAAGTGAATTTTTAAATGACAAACCTGAAATGAAGATTTTATTAACTATCGATGGTAAAGCGTTTGTAAGTTATTTAACAGATATATTTGAAAAATTGAATATATTAAATAAACAACTCCAAGGACCAAATAAAACACTTGTCGATGCGAAAGCGAAGATATTTGGTTTCATTACAAATATTGAATTGTATATAAAACAAGTTAGCAACAGAAATTTCTTGGAATAAATATTTATAATAAAGTAAACGAATAGCTCAAAGCACAAAGATTAAAATGGGAAAAGTGCAATTTGGTGTCTTTGGATAAAGCTTCAGCTATGCTGGGTCATATTTATGGTTTTTCAGTTTTTGTAAGGGGAAATAACCCACACTCATGATGTTATCAAGATTATAAATTTTATCAAGGGACATGCACTAAATACGCGGCTATTTTGTGAATTATGTCAGGATAGTGAAGCTGAGACCTGCCTCCCTTATTATACAGAAGTAAGATAGCTCTCTCGCGGTAATATTTTAAATTGAGTATGGACTCTTAAAAATGAAGCTGAAATCTCTAGGGTTTTTCAAAAAAATATTGTTGCTGAAAATTTTAAAAACTCTTCCTCAGTGGCATATTTCGCATATTTAGCAGACATTTTTGAGAGCATAAATATATTAAAGAATTACACGAAAAGCATATTAATACTTTTTCAGCGAATATTGGAGGCAGAAAGTAGAAGAGAACAAGATAGCATCTTTTCCAAGGTTAGCTTTGTTTTTGGAGAATTGTAAAAAAATTGCTTCACCTGGTAGAACTTTCCAGATCTGGATACACGTATTGTGAGTGGATTGTAGATCTTTTTAAATGTGAAACTTTCATGATACCGGAAAAACCAGCAGGTTTGGCAGAATCAATTCTGGAAATTCGTTTAAATACCGAAGCACGTATTGAATTTGGAAGTGAACAAAATCTGTCATGTTTTTGGATGTCAAAAGCTGCAAAGAGTTTTGAAATAGCACATGAAGAAGCGGTGAGAAAAATGCTGCCATTTGGAACCACATATTTGTGCAAAACTTTTCCAGTCTGATAAACATAAAATCGAGGAGAAATAGATTGAATGCCGAAGATTGTATTAAAATTGCTCTGACATGTTAAAGTCCGGATTTTGAAGAAATTGTGTCAAAGATGAAGCAATACAATTTCTCCAAATCGTAATGTTCTTACATTACATGTATGCGTGTTTATTGTCACTTGTGGCATTAGTTATAGTAATGGGCCAAACATCAAAAATGAAAATTTTTCCATTTCTTCACGTATCAGAGGTTTTTGAACATTTTGCCATACCTCAGAAAAAATGGATGTATGTGTGTGTTTTGTGTGTCCGCATTTTTTCGTTCAGGTTTTCGGGCGCACGGATTAACCGATTTGAATGGTTTATTCAACATTCGGTTCCTATTGATGCGGAGATATGCTGATTAGTATTTGGCAAAGGCAGGACCAGCCGTTACGAAGATACGGAGTAAAGAGTGCAGAAAATAGAAATCAAGTTTTTTAGAGAACGGAGTGTCGCATTTGAGTGATCAAAAAACATTCAATTTGTAATGATTGGAAGAAGTAGTGCTTAGGTTTTGGCAAAGACACGTCCAGTCATGCCGAAGATACAGAGCTAAATGTGCAAAAAATGGCTGTTTTTGAGAGAACTAAGCGTCCGATTTAAATGATTCAAAGAACTTTCTGCTTGTCTTAACAAAATAATTGATTTTGGAAAAAAAAAATTTGTTCCAATTTTGTTCCAATTTTTTTTTTTTTTTTTTGTATATCGAAATTATTTCAGATTTTATTTTTAATTCTGACTATAGTTCTAATATACTTTACAAATAATTTCAACTCTGCAATTCAGTTTATATAATTCTTATAAATATTAGACAATGTTACAATATTTATAATAATCTATTTGAAAACATTCAGTATTCCACGAACATTTCGTTACGGTACGGGAAGTTCCAGCAATTTGCCATAATTGCCTCAAGACAATTCCACTTACAGCTAGTTTACATTATCTATGGTACCTACACTCTCAGTAACGTGATCTTTGTTGTATGTACACTTTTGTTGTTTGGATTCGAAAGCCATTTATCGTTTGGAGCTCTGTGATATTTATATTTGTTGTGCGCTGCAGTAATTTACAACTGAAATTATAATCCGCTGAAAAATATTTTTTGTGCTAAATCAGGTAATTATTTACAAATCAATTGGTATAGCTAGTAGTTTCTGCTTGTATTTTTAAAAGTATTTTATTTATTGATTTAGATTAGATGCCAGCCCTAAATCCTACAGAAGAATAAAGTGTTTCTTTTTTTCTATTTCAAGTGTTACGATTTCGAACAAGATGAGTAATATAAGTTCTGATGAAGATACAAGAAGACTACAGGCTAAAAAGCCGAAACTTTATGCACGTAGAAAGCAAAAATTTTTGAGAGAATGGGTGAATGATACCAAGTTCAACACGTGGTTAATGCCAGATGTATCAGACAAGTTTAAAGCTAGATGCAGATTATGTAATACATCCTTCACTGCTGAGCTCACGGTAATTAAAAATCATGGCAAATCTAAAAGTCATTTGTCATCAATCACTTCGGCTTCGAATCAAAAATCAATTCAATCATTTACTCAAAAAAAAAAGTGGAAACATCATTTGATAACAAAGCAACACGTGCAGAAATAAAACTTTGTGAATTTCTAGCTGAGCACAATCTTCCTTTTCGGTTAATGGACCACCTGACACCTCTTTTAAAAGATTGCTTTCCAGATTCAAAAATTTGCCCAGGATTTGAGGTTAAAATCATCAAAGTCTGCTGCTGTAGTGTCAAACGTAATTGGAGCAACTGAAAAAGAAGATTTATCTATAAAGATAAGAAATGTATTATTTAGTGTTCTAAATGACGAGTCAACTGACATTTCTAGGACACAAAATTTATGCATTATTGTTAGATTTTATGATGCTGAGCCAGGCAAAATCACCAGTCGCTTCTGGGTGTTGTATCAGATTTTTAATGAAGAAGATAAATCATCTGAAGCATCAGCAAAATATATTTTTAACTGCGTTGAAAAATCTTTTCAAAAATACTCAGTTCCACTCACAAATATCATAGGGTTTGGATCAGATGGGTGTGATACTATGATGGGGGATAAAAATTCAGTAAGAACACGATTTGAGCAGAGATGTCCTGGAATTTACATAATGAAATGCCTGTGTCACTCATTACATCTCTGCGCAAGTAATGCTTGTTCTGAATTACCCCCAGAATGTGAAAAATTACCACAGCTGGTTCATAATCATTTTTCAGTGAGCTCAAAACGCCAATATGCATACAAAAGAATTCAATCGATTTTGGATTTGAAACAGCATAAAGTTTTACAACCTGCTCAGACCCGCTGGTTACCATGGTTATTATGGTGGTAGAACGAGTGGGAGGCATTAATTTTATATTTCAATCAATTAAATTATAAAGAGGAATACAGGAAGATGAGTAAAAGGAGGAAAGATGATAGTGATGGAACAGATGAAAATGAATCTGAAGTTGCAAGAATACTTCAATACTTGCGAAATCCCATAATAAAGCCTTACTATCATTTTTTATTATGGATTTTACCTAACTTCACGAATTTAAACAAGTTATTCCAGTCCGAAAACCCTATTATTATGTCAGTTCATAAGAAAAGTAGTGTGACATATTGGATTTATTAAAAACATATATGAATGATGACTACGTAAATAAAACACCCATATATAATATTAAACCATCGGATCAGACTAAATAAGAATATTCAAAATATTTATGTTGGAGTAAAAGTTTTTAAATATTTTAACCAAGCAGACTTTTCAAAACATCCTCGTTTACAAGAAAAATTGCATTTTCTTGCAAAATTCAGGAAGTTTATAATTCGAAGATGTGAAGAAATAAAAAAACGATTCGATTTCAATGATACTATATTGAAAAATTTATCAGTAAAGAATCCTGCGGACGCAATGAATGGTAAAACAGTAATCACTACGCCAAGTTTGCTACCATTATTGAGTAAACTGCCCCGATTATTAAACCCAAGTCAAAGTCAAATTATTGATATGAATGGCGAAGATTCCATTATTTTGAATTGCCGGATGACATTAGTAAAATTTTAATTTACAAAGATAAGGAAGAGGTTGGAGTTTGAAAACTTAGCTAAATTTTTCTTAAATGTTATGTCATTACCTCATGCTAATGCCGAATGTGAGCGAATATTTGCAAGATTGGATTAATAAAATGCCAAACACGCAACAAATTGGTAACTAATACACTTAACGGGCTATTGTTAAGTAGTCAGCGAATCAACCATAACTGCGTTGGTTACGAACCATCTAAAGATGAATTTTGTAAAATGAAGAAAATCTTTATATGCTACTTCCACAAGCAATAGTGAAAGCCACTCTATTGATACTAATACCAGTGATGCTGACCAACCAAACGTCGATCTGGATGACATATCATATTTAGTTAAAAAAAATTGTATTTGTTGTATATAATATTAATATATAAGATTTATAACTGTATAAATGTCATTTAATAAATAAAAAAGTAAATCGTCTAATTTTAATTTTAACAAACGTCAAAAAAACTACTCATTTTCTCCAACTTTGATGAATTTTTAAAATTAAACTACTTGTCGTAAGGCCGTATTATTTCAGTAAGTTCTATAAGACCATGATATATATCGCCAAAAAAATTCCATAAAATTCGATTTTAATTTTTTTGCAACAATTAATTACAAGAAAACGGTTCGATAGATTTTCACCTAAAACTAAATGTAGCACCAACTAAAACTAATCCGTATCATTCCCAAATAATATCTTTTAAAAAGTTTTGATTTTTTAAAATCGATTCGGTAGTATGAGCTTAAATATAGACGAAAAGCATTTAACAATTTTTTCCAAATTACAAAGAAATGGCTCGGCCGATTGCTGCACAAAAACTAAGAAAGATATCCACATTAAAATACTTTGATTGGCTTTTAAATTTTTGACATTTGTTCAGGCGTTTTTGAGCAAGCGTCGAGGAAAGTTATAATTTTGACAAAGCCAAAAAAATTACACTAATTTTTGCAAACTTTTGGTCGATTTTTTTAAATTAAACGACTTGCCGTAGGAACCCTAATATTTCAGTATGACCTATTAGACTGTAGAGACCCTGCAATTGACCACCATAGGAATGGTGGTAATGGCCAATAGAAAACATCCAAGTGATTAAGGTTAGGGTATATAACTTACTTAGACCCATGATCGAATACCTATTCACTTATCACTTGTATTGTAACAATATTACATTCCGCCGCGCATTGCAGAAAATCGTATTGTTTAAATTCAAAGGTAAGTAGTATTTGTTAATATCGTCACGTTTATATTGTCACGAGTGACGTTTTTTTAGTAGTATCTTATTAGTTAACTTTTGTTTTGGGTACCTACAAGTGTTTTTGACATGGCTTCTACTCCATCTGGCAAAAAGCGCACTTATAAAGAAGCATTTCTACAATGGGGTTCACAATCACCAGACAAAAATATAGAAAAGCTTCAGTGTTTTTATGTAATAAAGTCATAGACCTTATACAATACATGGACTGCTAGTTAGCGCATAAAAAGTGTCAAAAGATGTTCTATGGTATGAGGGCATACGAGGGTAATTTTGCGGCCGAGATATGTCAAATACGAACACGAGCTTTACCGAGATTAGTCGAATGCACTCGATCGCTTAAATTTTACAGTTACTTGGGTTCACGTGATGTTTGATCGCTCGGGTTTTTAAACTAAAAGAGGATAAAAATATACCTGTTGTAAAATTGTTAAAAGTAAAATGTCTTCTAAAATGTGTTTGGTCTGTGGTAAAGTTCCTAATTGCAGTAACACCTGTTCTGAATGCTTCGCAAGTATTCCGGGAAATTCGACATTCATCGATATAAAAAATCGAGGATATCTTTCATATCCTTCCGATGAAATGTTTAAATTATATTTATATATAAACCCTAATTCGAAATTCTTTAAATTTAATGTACAAAAGTTCATATGAAAGCACGATTCTCCAAAAGTTGAATGACTTGCGACTTGCACATTTTTTTAGATCAAGCCATTTCCAGCAATTTGTCCAGCACTATCATGACCTTATCAACTTTGTCGCAAAAATGTATTTAACAATTAGAATGCACCATGAAGAACATAAAAAAATCAAAGTTGCTAAATATGTACGCCACTTTCACACAAAAATTGTGCTTTTTAAACACCAATAATAAATATATTACATTTAAACAAATATTTCATTATTGCTTTCTATATTTTCCACAATAGCTCTAGCCAACTGTTTTTATTTTCAGTGAATTTTTAATATGTAAAATATTTTTTTATTTTCTTTTCTTATTTTCCTTAAACACTTTGTATAACGAAAATAAATAAACTAAATATATAAATAGTTCATTACATTCATTAGTTTAACATAAATTGTATATTATATAATTTTTCCCAACAATTTTCGAACACACGGACTTTCATTTGACGTTCAAGCGATCGAGTTTGACATTTTCGGGCCGCGGCCGCGAAATTACCCTCGTATGCCCTCATACCATAGAACAT
This sequence comes from Ctenocephalides felis, assembly GCF_003426905.1. Taxonomy (NCBI): domain Eukaryota; kingdom Metazoa; phylum Arthropoda; class Insecta; order Siphonaptera; family Pulicidae; genus Ctenocephalides; species Ctenocephalides felis. The sequence goes on from NW_020538796.1 coordinate 30,970, forward strand.
CTTTTGACACTTTTTTACTTGAGAAATGTATGGGGACTAGCAGTCCATGAAGTTGTATAAGGTCTATGAATAAAGTGCATAATTCAGAAAGCATGAAACCGAACAAATTAAAAGAACATTTTGCTACAGTTCACAAGCAGTTTGCAGATAAAAATATAGATTTTTTTAAGGAAAAGGAGAAGATTCTGAAGTTTTTGCGCATGGATTCTACAGGCAACATACAGAAAGCAAATGAATCATACCTTCAAGCTTCATACAAAATTGCTTATCGCATCGCACGTAATAAAAAACCACACACTAAAGGAGAGGACCTCATCAAACCTTGCTTATTAGATGCGGCAACACTTGTTATAGTAAGCAACATGTAGCTAAGATTAAACAAATATCACTCTCAAACAATACCATTCAAAGACGCATATGTGAAATGAGTGCCGATATTTTAGCAACCGTTATTGCTGAAATAAAAGGAAAGTCCTATGTTTGCACTGCAGTTGGACGAGTCCACAGATGTTGCTTCGTGTGTTCCACAATTATTAATGTTCGCATGATACATAAAAAATGATGATGTAAAGGAGGAATATTTGTTTTGCAAGTCTTTGCCCACTACTACTCGCGGCGAAGACGTATTTCAAACGCTAAAAGAGTTTATTGAGGAAAATGGCCTGGACTGGTTAAAGCTGGTTGGTATTTGTACAGACGGGGCACCTTCCATGATGGGTATCCGTTCTGGTTTTCAGTCACTTGTAAAACAAGTTGCTCCTCAAGTTTTCAACTATCATTGTTTGAGACAACGTTACGCTTTGGCTGTAAAAACACTCCCACCAGATTTGCTAAACACGTTGAGTGATATAGTAAAAATTGTTAATCATATTCGAGGCAGCGCTACTAACTCAAGATTATTTAAAGTTTTGTGCGATGAAGTTGGTGCTACATTAATGCACTTTTGTAACTACAGAGATACGTTGGTTATCAAGAGACAACGTTCTAAGTAGGGTCTATGAATTACGAGAAGAAATTGGATTGTTTTTTGAAAACCAGAGAACACAAAAAGAAAAGAATATTATGCAAAAATTAAACACCATATATTTGTTCTAAAAATAGCGTACCTTGCTGATTTTTTACTGAAATTAATAATCTGAATATTTCACTGCAAGGAAATGAAACAAATATTTGATGCTGCAGGATAAAATCGCAAGTTTTTTACGCAAATTGGAATTTTACCAACGCAGAGTTTAAGCTGGTGATGTGTCGATGTTTACACGACTAAGTGAACAATTACTAAATAATAAACGAGACAAAATCACATTTGAAAATTCTGTGGTGTAACACTTAACTGCCGTGATAGACTCACTGCAGCAAAATATTTCCCGACATGGACATTCGTGAGTGCTACTCCTGGATTTTAAGACCATTTTCTACTTGCGTCGATATATTCAAGGACGAAGATGTGTCAGCTAGTGTCTCGGGCTGCGTGAAAATAACTTATTGAAAGTTGATTTTCAAAATGATAAACTCTGCACATTTTGGCGAAAAGCAGCTGCAGAATATCCCATCATAGCTGACAGAACTTTAAAGATCTTGATTCCACTTGACTCAGTTTCTCAACTTTTCTTATATTAAAAACAAAAGCCAGAAATCGTATGAACATTGAGCATGATATGAGATGCTTGTTGAGTGAAGCTGAACCTAATATTGTGAAACTTGCGCCACTTAACTCAACGCAAAGCAATTTCAATTCAACCTTCGCACTCTAGTACCTAAGATTTACATATAACTTTATATTACTAGCATGGGCGGCCGTAATCTCCGAACAAATGTAGAAGAACCCTGTTTTGAAATGGCTTAATAGTCGAATTTATCGAAGAATGGCGC
>NW_020538797.1:0-18030 GCF_003426905.1 Ctenocephalides felis
TTAAAAATTGTATACTATACAAGTTAGTTTAATCAAACACATAATAATTTTTCACTTATGGTAAAAAATGATAATACGAGAAAATAAATTTTAAAAATAGCATAACTAAAAATGTATGAAGCTATAAGAAAATAATATTTAAATTGCTTTAGAAAAATGAAAAATAAATATAAGCGACTCACCTAAATGTCTGATATCCTGCAGCACTTCAAAGTTAGGGGTAACAAATACAAGTGATTCTTCTTTGGGTTCAATTTTATGATACGTTGCCATATGTTCATCGATAGCTTCCCGAGCTCTACTATGCACCAGCATGATATCAAGTACATCACGTTGTTGGTTCTGTTCAACAGCCTTCGTCATGTCATCAACAGCCATTGCCACACCAGCCAAAGCACCTCGTAACCATTCCATTTGAGCAGCCAAGTCATCCATGCGGCGTTTTTTCAACCGCTCTACGCGTTCTAGTAATTCACGCTCTCTTTCTTCAGTAGATTGGATTAGTTGCTTGAAGAATCTACAAGGATAAATGCAAATGATAATATTGAACTTTTTATTCGTAATAGGAAAGTCAATAAAATTATAGCGAACCTCCGTATTCTAGTACATGTTTCTGCAGCTTGTCTTTCAGTACTTTTAGCAACGGCTACAGCATCATCAATTCTTCCTTTGATCATTTTTGTCCCTAATCTACCCACATCTATTGATTCTATTAAATGTGAACGAGCGCGTTCAGACACGACAGAAGCTGCAAAAATAAAAGTAATTCAAAATAGAGTCACGAGTCGTGTTTATTAAATAAAGTTCTTCAAATGTTTTAAATGATCATAAGGTTGGTATGACATATAATTTCTCACATGAAACCGGTCGGCAAATATGATCTCTGTGTTCCCATAATGAACATTCTTGGCAAACTCTTCTAGAGCAAGTTTCGCAGTAGCATCGCAACTTTTCTCCATGACGTCTACATCTAAAAATAAACAACATTATTAAAGTTTAACTCATTGAATAACAAACTTAAATTTATACTTAAAATTATAAAAATAAATACCTGAATTCATCATCTTCAGAATTATCATCAAATTTTCCATTTGGACTACCAGGTGCAAGAAGTAATAATGAAGAAAGATCTTCACACAGTGATGAGCCAAGTGAAGAACTTCCCACAGAAGTAGTACTTGTATGTGGGGATGATGAGGGTGTACTATTTGATTGAGAATTTGTTGTAGGCGTCAAAGGCGATGATTGTTGATGACTAGACAGTAAAGAATGGGTAAAGTATCCAAGACGCATTGAAGAATCATCGTGTAAACTGGACTCAAGGCTGGAAAAAATAGAACTTTTTGTTTTCCATTATACTGCAACGTCTTTAATTGAATCTAGTTTCGTAAGTATGATTTATCTTACCTGCAAAGATCTCCATAATGTCGTGTCTTCTGGCTAAGGGAGTTGGCATGTGATGGTGGTGCGATGGCTTTGTCGCGCGGCGACAAATATGATGTTGGGGCGACAGAAGTCGAGGACGCGGATGAAGGCGATATCATGAAAGGCATTATAGGGCTAATGGTGTGTAAGTAGATGACTCACTAGGACTCATCAAAATATTGGTTATTCTGAAATAAACTGGTAACAAGGAATAGTTAAAATAAGTTCACATATTGCACTTGCAACCACACCAAATTATGTTATCATGCAATGAAGACCCCAGCATTGTTTCCAAACTTTTTCACCTCCTACATTTGAAAATCAGATAATTTTGATACTGTCTATTCAGTCTCACAACATTGATTTATTCGTAAAAATATGGCGTTATTAGGTTGGATTTACTAATTTCATATCTATTAACAAGTCAATTGATTATGTTATTTTTATAATTTTATTACAGCATTTCAATAATACAAAATTTTAATAGAAACTGTAAAATATAGTTAAATTCAGTAAAAATCTCAAAAATTCTGTAGAAATCTTGAAAATTTTATGGACTGCAACTTCTTCAATTGCTTTAATGGCAAATACAATCGGTTTCATAAGGTTTGTTGATGCCAAATTCGATGATTCCAGAATTTTTATATAAAAACCCATCACCCAAGATGATTCCAGAAAGTTGTATATAAAAACCCATCACCCAAGCAAGTAAAATATCTTCAATCTAATTGCGTAACTTTTCCAAATATCATATTCATCTACACTGAAGTGCGAATGGTATTTTCTTCTTGAATTAGACTCGTTAATTCCACTGTTTTCTTTGAAATTAATTTCATTTCAAATAAAAATTAAATAGTGTTCAATCTCAAAAACGACTTACAACGCAAAGCTTGTACATCACCTCTGCAAGAATACTTCAAAATGTCTGTTTCATACAGTAAGTGCATTATAAAATAAAACTAGCTGTAAGTGGAATTCTGTCTTAAGGCAATTAAGGCATCGTGCCTTAAGGCAAATTGCTGGAACTTCCCGTACCAAAAATTATTTTTTTAAAAACGATTAACATTTTTGAAAAAATTTTACTTCGAAAAAATTAGAGAGAAACTATAAATTTGACAAAAAATTACTTTTTTTGAAAAAAAAAATTTTTTTGGAAAAAAAATGTTTACATACTTTGGCTGTTACAATCGTACTGCTTTATCTGCATAGAGACAAAATGTCAAAGCGCGCAACTGCCGCGCCGCCGTCTAACGGATAAGCATTGGTACGGAACCCATAAAAATGTAAAAAAAAATTATACTTATTGTTAAAATCTTTATAAAATATCTGATAATTTGATGTGCATATGTCTAATGATCATTTTTGACCGCCAAATGGCATTTTTTTTTACTTTTATCATTAGATCTCCGAAACCGCTAGACCTGCCTTCATGAAAATTTGATCAATTCTTCATCTTGTCAATACAAGTAAAATGTTTTTTGAATTATTAAAATCGGACGCTCCGTTCTCTTAAAAACTGAGTTACCGTTTTCGGCACTTTTTGCCCCGTATCTTTGGAACGGCTGGACCTGCCTTCGCCAAAAACTAATCAGCACGTCTCCTTATCAATACGAATCGAATGCTTTTTGAATTATTCAAATCGGTTGATCTGTGTTCCCGAAATCGTCGACGAAAATTTGTATCCGCACATACATACACACACGCACATACATACATACACACACACACACACACACACACACACACACACACACACATACATCCATTTTTTCTAAGGTATGCCAAAATGTTCAGAAACCTCTGAAACGTAAAGATATATAAAAATTTTCATTTTCGATTTTTTTGCGATTACTATAACTTGCCCTACGGGAAGTTAAAAAATCTCGCAAGAAATCTCACAAGAAGTCAAACATGATTTTAAATTGTATACATTATTGCTTTTGCTTATTGGTAGGTACCTGACCAGTTTGGTAAATACCCCATATTCATAAAATTTTCACGAAGTTTACTCAGGTAGAAAAATAAACTTGTACAGATTTTGTACAACTAATCCTCAAAAACCGTGACAATGTATTTTGCAAGCATTTCTAGGGTTGAGTTGAAAATGAATACTGGCGTTCGTAAAATCATAAATTATAGAATATTATATATAGAGATGTAAGGTTTTGATAATAAGATATAACATTGAATCCATAGCATTTGAAATAGAATATTTGTTTAGAATATTTTTGCAATAGTGGAAATCTTTCCAGCAGAAAAAGAAAGCTGGTTTGTTTCGCATTTGCAGAACAAACAATTTTTATATGTCCTCAAAACATAATTAACAACGATGAATAACAATTTTTAGAAGATAAATATTTCGAAAAAAAAATAAGTTTGTGAAATTTAAAATGTGAACTAAGTTAACAGCAGAACTAAGTTCATCATCATCAGAATTATACCTTGTAAAATTTAGAACGCATATATAAAAGTAGTATAAAATTACGTGCTATAAATAAATAAATTGTATGCTACAATAAATTTAGTTTCTTTAGATAGAAACAAAAGAAATTGAGATTACCTAAGTAAGATTTTGATAATAAGATATAACATTTAACCCATATAGAAATTTTGTAAGAAGTATAGTGGAAATCTTTCCAACACAAAAGAAAACTGGTTTGTTTCGCATTTGCACCAAAAAACAATTTTCTTAAGTCCTCGGAACATAACAACTAACTACAATAATAAGATAGAATAGTAAGATGAATAACAATTTTTGAGAGATAAATATTTTGAGAAAAATAAGTTTGTAAAATTTAAAACATGAACTAAGTTAACAGCAGAACTAAATTCATCATCATCAGAATTATTTCTTGTAAAATTTAGAACGCAGTAGTATAAATAAAATTTAACGTGCCACTAAAAATTTAGTTTCTCTTGAAAGAAACAAAGGTAATCGAATGTAAATGCATTCAATAAATAAAATGATAAATAATAATGGAATATGAGTTAAAATTGATTAATCCTTACATGAAAAATTTAAAAACGATTACAAAAAATCGTATTTTTAACTTCCCGTAAGGTAAGTTACAGTAATCGCAAAAAAATCGAAAATTAAATTTTTTATATATCTTTACGTTTCAAAGGTTTCTGAATATTTTGGCATACCTTAGAAAAATGGATGTATATGTGGGTGTGCGGATACAAAATTTCGTCCACGGTTTCAGGAACACCGATCAACCGATTTGAATAATTCAAAAAACATTCGATTCGTATTGAGAAGGAGACGTGCTGATTAGTTTTTGGAAAAAGCAGGTCTAGCCGTTTCGAAGATACGGGTAAAAAGTGCCAAATACGGTAACTCAGTTTTTAAGAGAATGGAGCATCCGATTTTCATAATCCAAAAAAAGAATGAAGAACTGATTAATTTTTTGGGAAGGCAGGTCCAGCGGTTACGGACTCTCAATAAAAATAAGATAAAAAAATGTCAATTGGCGGTCCAAAGTGTTTATTGGACATATGTACGTCAAATTATCAGATATTTTATAGAGATTTTACTAATGTGTACACATTTTGTGCAAATTTTTTTGGGTTCCATACCAAGATTTTTAATTACGGTACGGGAACTTCCAGCAATTTGCCTTAAGGCACAACGCCATGCACCCATACTATATATAGATACTATATAGCATTGGTACAAGAGAACTTTCGATTGAAATTGTTTTGTTCACATATAGAAACAATCATATGCTGCAGGAGATATTTAGGCATCAAATTTTGTATTTCGATATACCTACAAATTAAATTTTAAAATCATTCTGTTTGTGAACCAAATTCTATAGGTCGCCAAGATCGGTGGTTGCTTGAGGCATTGACAGTCGTAGTTCAATATTATAGAAAATCTTAAATTTTGTTTCAATGTGAAATATATTTTTCATAAACTAGTTTAATATTTATATGAAATATTTAAAAACGATTGCAAAAAATCGTATTTTTCAGGTTCTTTTCAAATTAACAATATCTCTGCTAGATTATAGAAGAAAAGAAAGTAATCTCTCAAGGATCAACAATACTATCAAATTTCACATTTCGTCCTTCGGTGTTGAAAAAAACACGCCTCTCCTAACAGTGGGGCTTAGTAAAGGTTGATCACGGAAGGGAGAGCGAATATTCCTTCCGAATGTTTGGTATGCCAAGGGGAATATTTCCCCAAAAACAGGATCAATACCAAAAATTCTGTTACTTTTTCAGAAACGATTAGAGGAAGAAGATAATTATAAAACTGGTATAATATAAAGCAATTTCTTCTTAAGGTTCTTCTTAAAATTTAAAACAATCTCATGAGATTGATTAAATTAAATATGTAATGCTTATCATAAATATCTACCTCAATTCAATAACAACAGCAACAAACAAAAGAATTTTTTATCCAAATAAATTTTCCCAAAATCGGTGTCTTTTAACCACAACAATTAATATTTTCAAGCTGCCTTTAGAAATATCAAATAAATACTAACTGAACTTCTATTAAAATTATTTTAATAATATTGGCTAGAAAAATTCTACTGCTATCTGGATTAGATATAAAAAGTATGTCTCTATTTTGAGACATGTGACTCCGAAACTTCAAGTATCTTAAAATTTTGAATATTCGGAGATAAAGAAATTTTTTTGATAAGAAAGAAAATAATATAAATATGAGAGTGATATATATATATATATATATATATATATGTGTGTGTGTGTGTGTGTGTGTGTATTGAATATTATTATTTTTTATGTCAAATAGAACAAGAACAAGCTATTGACAGATTAACCTAAAATTATTTATATTTTTTTGTTTTTATATTAGGATTAGTTTTTTATACATAATTATAAACGAAAGTAATTGTTAAAATTATTTTCCGCCATTTAAATATTTTTTACAAGTCTAAATCATTTTTTTGTGGTCTCTATAAACGTATAAAAAATGTCATCCTGAAGCAAGTATATTGTCAGATTTTAATAAATGAATTAAAAGTGATTATTGAAACTAAATTATATACTAAGCATTCAACTAATATATAATACTCTTTTATAGAAAATATTAAACTGAAATAACGAAAGATATGTCAGGATAATATGGTTTCATAACTATTGCATTATGTGCCGACTAATCAGCCATTACTCGGCTTTTTGATATATGTACTTTTAGAACAAAATAACCTCTAAATTAAATACTACTCGCATAAATATTTAAGCAAATGCTATAATTATAACCATCAATTATCCTCAAAATAAATAAATAAATAATTTTCTCTACTTACAAATTTGACAATTAAGCTGTTTCTCTCCATGCAATCCAGCTGCATATACTGTCTTCCACAACACTTAAAACGCATTTATTTACATTTAAAACAATAACAAAATAATATCCGACATTTATTTATTTACATTTCATTATTTATTCGTAATAATTTACATTATAACTACACTACTTCGTTTAGGTTATGTTGTGATGTTTATTGACTAGTTCGCAAGGCTTGCCCTTGAAGCCATTATTGATAATGGCGACGGCTCGGCCGTTGACTATGTACTGCCTGCATGGATAGAACGGGAGTAATTCGTTTTCTTTTATGCGATGTTTTTCCGGTGCAATTTCCGGTTGGTTATAACAAAAAAATTACATTGCTGACAACATAATAAAAATAATTAATATTAAAATTATATTACTGACAATATAATAAAAATAAATAATTTTTTATTTGTTTATAAAATTCATATAAACAAATTAATCAATAAATTAAAAAAATATAGTGATTGATTAATTAATTACAAATATGGTATCTATAATTATAAAAAAACATTATTTATATCGACAATAATATTGTAAATTAGTTGTTTATTTTAGTTTATTGAATTTGACTCTGTGATCAATATAAATAACATACAAAAATACAACACCAAGAATTATTTATAATATTTTAATAAATTAGAATAAATTATATATCTGCCATATGTTTTACACACATTTAAATCTTTTATAAAATTATATATGTGAAATATATTTTTAATATGCTGAGGCATAATTTTAGAAAAAAAATTCTTCATTTGGGGTTTTAATTTTGCCATTTTGGGAACATTATAAATCATACGCAGAAATACGAAAATATATAAGTATCTTATCGAATCATGTAAAAAATGATAAGCCCATCTTATACTCTTCTTTCGTCTATATATATTATATGCCTGTAATATATTTTACATACAAATGTTTCAATAATAAAAATCAATAACAAAATCATTAATAAAGTTATGTATAATAAACTTTTTAACTTATTGAAACATAATTTTAAAATTTTCTCTGTCGCGAACTGTTCAGAGCCTGGATATTAAGATAAAATATATTAGAATGCTAGCATTTCCAAGGACCTATTTTAGCCTTTCAAAAAAATATTCTGGACATTATATATTTTACAATGTAATATTCAATAATGTATATATACACATTTTTGAGTCCAAAAGCTTATAGAACCTGTAAGACTGTTGTGATTTTAATAAAATTTAGAATATGATACACAGATTTTCTAAAAGTAAAGTGAATTCAATAGTTATTACACGTGAAACACATGATCGAGCAACATATGGCAAAACATTAAAAAAGCTAAATTCTTAATATTTATGTGTAAGTATTAAATAATAAAATTGTAGAGTAATTCCTCTTTGAGAAATTTATAATACTAACATAGTATTATTAGAATAAGGTACTCATGTTTTTTGCTATATGAAAGGTTTAATATTTTGTGATAAATAGTAAAAATGATGCCTTTTTTAAGATATATAATATGTATCAAAATACTAGTGCTATAGCTAAGAATTTTTGGTATCATTAATTTAAACCAATAAACAAAAAAGATTTTTTATAAGTATTATCACTATTTTTATAAGTTTATGTTCTTATATAGACTTTTATGTAGAGTTCTTCGCCAATTAGAAGATCCCTTGTTATAAATGATTTAGTTCTAAATATAATTTTATCCTTATCGGGAAACTTGTATTACCAAGACAGAATAGAGATCGCCTGTATTTTGTTATATCAAAGGTTTAATATTTTGTGATGAATAGTAAAAGTGATGCATTTTTTGTTAAATTATATTATATTTATCAAGATACTAGTGATATAGCTAAGAATTTTTGGTATTATTATTTTAAAACAATAAACGAAAAAGATCTATTTTTATAAGTTTATGTTCTCATATAGAATTTTGTGTAGAGGTCCTAAATATAATTTTATCCTCATCGAGAAACTTGTATTACCAAGACAGAATAGGGATCTCCTTTTTTTTATTATATCAAAGGTTCAATATTTTATGATAAATAGTAAAAAAGAGTTTTTTTTAAATTATATTATATTTATCAAGATACTAGTGATATAACGCCAAGAATTTTTGGCATTATTATTTTAAACCAATAAACAAAAAAGATTAGTTTATGTGCTCACATTGAATTTGGTTAGAGGTCTTCTCCAATTAGAAAATCTTTTTATAAATCTTGCTATATGTTGCTCGATCACGTGTTGCACATGTAATAACGATTGAATTCATTCTACTTTTAGAAAATCTGTGTATCACGTTATAAATTTCATTAAAATCATAACAGTCTTGGAATGAACACTTAATAATTTTGCAAAAAATACTCTTGTACCTCCGACAATATATGAACAAATTAAATCTACATTTAACATTCAATATTATCTCTACAATTGATATCTGCAATCGATTTTATATAAATAATCATTATAGTTTTTGCTAGAAATGATATATAATATAATTTTATCTTTTTAAATCTGCTGGTCTTTTTATGAAGATTTAATAGTGATTTCTAACAAAAATTAATTTTAAATTTTTTTTTATACAAAAATGTATAAAATTCGACTTTTTTTCAAAATAAGAAGTGATACTTCTTAATCCACGTGAGGTACATAGTCTGATGCCGGTTATTCGCCCAATCGGCAGTTTTAAAACCATGGCCAGGCTCAACACAAAACTGAATCTTGTGTATTTGTGTATGTATGCGCACGCAGCACGCATCTTTTCCTTTTCATGTGCAACTAACTTGGATCTCATCCACAAGAGGCGAGATGCAGCACCCGAAGCACAAGGTTAAGGACATTGATCTTGTATAGCTTCGACTATACTTTACCTGTTTCCTAAAATATTCTCAAAAAAATATTATTCATATTTAAAATCTTTAAAGTTTTGTTGACAAAAAAAAACAAAAGAAAAGAAAGTTAAAAATTATAGTTGCGCAGAATTGATGGTTATTAGGATTTTTTCTCAATTTTTATATTATTTATTTATTGCAATTTTAAAATCACTTTTTTATTAATAAATTTAATAGCAATCAGAATCTTATTATTCTATAAGCTATTGAGATGTATTTGAATTCAAAAACTGAGTTCGCAAATGTGGCTTGTTTAGGAAACTCTTCAATGAGAGCCTTAGAAGTCACATATTTGCTGCATCAAAAATAAATCACATGTTTTTACTATTAGAAATATTTATAATAAATTATAACAGACAAAGTTAAGGCCAACCGTTGGGTTGCCTTCTAAAAATAAATGCCAATTTATTAGAAAATCATCATAACAATCTTAGAAAACTGTTCCACTTTTGATTGTTGGGTAAAAAACGGAAAAATTATGTATTAGAATTCTATACTCAATATTTCTTACAACTTAATCAATTGATACCGAAAGTAAAAGGATATGATATAAATATAATTTACAGTGAGACCAAAATCAAAAAAAAAGTTTCAGAGTTACTTTACAACATTATAAATAAATAATATTAAGAATTTTAGTTTTTAATTTCTTGCTATATGTTGCTCGATCATGTGTTTCACATGTAATAACTATTGAATTCATTTTACTTTCAGAAAATCTTTATATTACATTCTAAATTTTATTAAAATCTAACAGTCTTGCAATAAACACTGAATAGTTTTGCAAAAATGCTCTTATACTTGCCATTATATATGGGCAAAATAAATCTACTTTTTACATTCAATATTATCTCTACAATTGATTTTATTTAATTAATTAATAATTGATTTATACAATTTGAAAGTATGTTCTATCTCAAAAGTTGTATTAAAAATTATTATTAAACGCAATGAAAAGTTATGTTAATTATCAACATTAACAAGATAGAAATAAAATCAATTTTCTTATTAAGAATTTAGTTTATTTTTCGATTATAATTTTTTACTATAGTAAAATCACATTAGAAAGTATTGTTATTTGTACAGTTATTAAGTTTTTAATAACTAATTATATAATTTATTTAAAAATTTATTTTAATATTGATATAAAATAATAATCATAATAATTAGATTTTTGTCAAATAGTTTTTAAGTGTAGTATTTTACAGCTATCCTGAATCATATTGGAAAATGTCATCAAAAAATATTGTTATTTGTTCAGCAATTAAGTTTTTAATAACTAATAATAAAATTTATTTAAAAATGTATTAAAATATTAATATAAAATAAATAATAATAATAATTAGATTTTAGAAAATAGATTTTAAGTGCAGTATTTTACAGCTGTCCTAAATCTAGTCCCTCAAGTAAGGACATAAGAAAACATGAGCACATGCGTCTCTTTTGAAAAGGATGAAAAAAATCCGTACAATAAAGTAATACGGATTTTGGAGTGCGTTTGAGGTAGGTAGTAGAATTTTAACATCCAATACCAAGGACCAAGGACTGCACGTCCGATTGCTTGCAAACACACAAATATCCAAATAAAAGGAGAGCTTCGAGGATAAATATTCGCAAAATATCGACAACACAAGTTGATTGATAGAACTTTTAAATCTAGACTCAAATCTAAAGATAAAAGATAAAAATCTTTCATGTAGCAGTATTAATTGCAATAAAAATTTAACTGTTTCAAAATGTGCAATAATTTACTACCCTTAACCCTTAAGTGTTCAGAATTCATTCATATTTTGACAATTTACAATAAGTGGAATTTTGTCTGACAATTTACAATAAGTAAAATTACTGCAAAAACAAGAATAACAATTTTCCAAAATAATTAGCGAGAAAAGGATTTTTTGCCTGGAAGATTATGTTTCAAGGAACGAAAATCTGCATAAACCTATACATCCAACCCTATAATAAATTTTTATAATAATTTTCTCCTGTACATGATTTTAAAAAGCAAGCAATTTAGACTTATCTCAGCAAAAAATTATATAAAATTTGAGTTCTATTATAAAATATTAATTCCATTGTATAATTTAAATGGGTCTTAAATAAATAAATAATAATAATAAAAAGTATAAAAAAATTAAAAATAAATTAAATGATGTCTGGCCGCTTTTTGGATTTCATATGGATAACATCGTCAATTTTTCTACTTTCTTTTTCAAATTATATAGTAATTATAATTTATAAGTATATTTAATACAAAAATTTGCGATGCGGAACAGAAAAGGTGAATTTGTCTTGATAGGAAAAATAATATTTTTAAATTATACATCTAAAAAAATTGACAATGGCCAGTAATCCCTCACCTGCCAATACATTTTTTTAAATCTGTGTATAAATATTATTATTCCCAAAGCGCCCGTCCTAAATTCTAGATTTCCAGGATACTAAAGTGGGAGTATGAAATAAGTAGTCTTTTCTCTCAAATTCCAACATGTGTGCAAAGAATGTTATTGATTGACGGAAACCGATGCTGAACATAAAACTTTTGGGATTTGGGAATTGAGAATAGATGGAAACGTTTCAGAAATCGATATTTTATGAAACAATGTTTAATATATAATTAAACTTATTACTAAAAATTTAAATCAAATTGTATTATTTATATAATTTTATATGATAAAATAGCACTAATTTAAATATTGAACCATAAATACAATGATAATCTTGAATTATTTTCTTCATTCCCAATATAAGTTTAAACTATATAGTATACACTATGAATAAAATCAAGTTTTGCAAAAAAAAAAAAAATTGAATTCACATATAAAAATATGTATTTTATATAGATTAAACTAAAGAAATATATGACATAAAAATTTGGAGAATTTTTCTTGATAAATGATAGTCAATTAGTACTATAGAATATTATATATTATATATACATATATAAATTATTGCAATGTTTTTTTAAAAAAATTAGTAATAAAAAATAAATTAGTTAATATAATTTAATTTCTCAATTAAAATTATAATTATAAAGATTATAATTTGCACATGATTACTTCCAGAACTTATACAAAATAAGAAAAGTAACTTGATCAAACTTAATAAAACAATCAAAATTTTCATCAAGAATTATATTTCATAAATAAAATATTCTTAACACTAAATTCATTAGCTTAAATATTATAACTAATTACCATTATTTCAACAATTTCAGCTGCTGAATGAAACCAGGATTTGGTTGACTACAAGGCCTAACAGCCTTAATTAATTTATAAGCATCCTCAAAACTATAATTTAATTCCAGCATAATATATCCAATAATTACAGAAACAGATCTTGATACGCCAGCATTGCAATGAACTAAAATTCCACCATCATTATTCTTCAGGCAAGTTTTTAAAAATAAATTTGATTCTTCACAAACGTCTAATAATCTTGTTTCCGGCAAATCTAAGCATGGTACAAACTTTGAAGATATTTTGTACGACAGATCATTCCAATTTATATTCGGTAACGGAATTCCAACACTCAGAATATATTTTATATTATAATTTTGTAATACTTTTACATCCACACAATCTTGCGATCCCACGTACAAATTGTTCATCACTTCTGCCGGAGTTGTGTCGGGTTTTGTATCGACCACGAAACCATATTCGGATTTGAGAAATGTTTTATTTCCTTCAGAATTTTCTATGTAACTTGTACCATCAGCTTGTGTAACTTTTGTTTGAGAATGTTTTAAATTTTGTTTGGATTTTTTTAAACCGTCTAATAAACTCATTTTAAATAAAATAAAGTATAGTATTTAAGATTGAAATACATATGTATCGCAAGCCCAATAGTAGTATTATGGCGCAATGCAGGGATGAGCAACGTGTCTCCTTCGCATTATTATTGTTTTTTATGTTGTCTATCAAAATGTTCTTTCAAGCCATCAGCTCGTTTAAATGTAGCAGGGCATTTGGGACATTTGTGTTTTCTTTCATCAGAATGAACTAAAAGATGTTTCCGCAATGTACTTTGAGAAATATAATTTTTTTCGCAGATTTGGCATTTAAAAGGGCGTTCGCCGGTATGAGATCGTACATGAAGATCAAGATCATATTGTACATAAAATCTTCTATCACAAATTTTACATTCATACAAACCTTCACCAGTATGACGACTTAAATGTACTTTAAGAGCATACGGAGTTTTAAATTTTTTGTGACAGATATTACACTCAAATGAATACGAATAGCCTGTGTGAATTTTCTTATGTCTATTGAAATTGCTAGGATCATTAAATACTTTATTGCAGAAAGGACATTTGTATTCTTTCTTATCCTTTTTTTTATTTTTCTTAATTTTTTTAGAAGGTTCTGAATTAAGACACACATTCTCGTCACACATATCACAGTTACTTATTTCTGGTTCCTCAATCTTTATCTCGTCTTTTATGAAGACTAAATTGTCTTCATCTTCTGGATCTTGTTTGATAACAGGATCTTCAAAAGCCTTTTCAAATTCACCATGCAAAAAATCTTTACTTCTGGTTTCTGAATTAAGGCACACATTTTCGTCACATATATCGCAGTTACTTATTTCTGGTTCTTCAATCTTTATCTCGTCTTTGATAAAGATTAAATTGTCTTCTTCTTCTGGATCTTCAAAAGCTTCTTCAAATTCATCATGCAGAAAATATTTACTTCTGGTTTCTGAATTAAGGCACAAATTTTCGTCACACATACCGCAGTTATTTATTCCTGGTTCTTCAATCTTTATTTCATTTTTTATAAAGATGAAATTGTCATCCTCTTCTGGATCTTTTTGGATAACAGGATCTTCAAAAGCCTCCTCAAAGTCACCTTGCAGATAATCTTTACTTTTTTCTTGTCTTTGGGTTATTATATTACTCATATTTAAATAAGTTGTAGTAATTATCATTCAATAAAAGAAATTTATTCTCAAATCACCAATAACAATATTTCAAAACAAAATTGAAATGTCAAATAATTAGCAAAGATGATGTGTACACTACTAACAAAGATGATTGACTACTAACAATTTTGTTACAAAACTATTATATAATTTTATAAAATATTCCTTTGTAATGTTCTTGAATAAATTTATAATGATAATGATTGGGTGCAATGCTATCTGTCGAATTATATTCTACCTAAGTTAGTCTAGTCAATAACAAAACTACCTGAACGTTTTTTTGTCAGTATGGGACAGGCTGCCAGGTACTGAATTGGTATTGTTAGATCAAATTCTATTTTATGAACAAATAATTTATTTGGTTTATAAAATATTATCAAACGACTATCTATAATTTAATCATCAGGAAGTGAAAACCAACCTCTGTGAATCGTCTTCTAAAACATTCATACAACACACACTAGTTGTAACCCTTTCGACTCGGATGCCGGCAAAATTCATATACATCTCGGAATTCGCGGGTGGAAAGTATTGCTGTTCAAATATATTTAAAAAATATTACCGAGTACTAATATTTAACTTAAATTCTATTATTTCATTATATTTTATTTATCAGCACTCAACACTTTCTTCACTAAAATATTTCATGCGGCACGACCAAAACACGCATTAAAAATGAAATGTTTTAAACATATTTGTTTATACAATAAATATTTTAACACAAACCAGTCAAAATAATTTTATCAATCCGCATAAGATAAGAATTTCCTATAAATGATAACAAACTCCAATACCGCTAATATATTTCTAGCTGCAACGCGTCACAGACAAAATATATTATTATTTTTTTATATGAAACATATTTTTTTATTAATTGTTTATTTTTTTGATTATATACAAGAGGTCTATTTATTGCACTTACAATCAATCAATGCTCTTAAATAGAATGCATAATAAAAAAATCTGTGATGTGTTCCTTTGATAACCATAAGTACATATTTACAAGTTTTGAAAAAAAATAGTAATCTTTAAAAGATAAAAATACTTAAAGTATAATATTTATTTGGTAATTTTTGACCAAAACTGGTTTAAATTATCTTTTAAAATAAAATTTTAATTTTTTTTTTAATATCCTTAAATCAAAATTTGTTTATAATCATGATATGTAAGATCATAAATGCTGATGACAACAATATGTTAAAATGTTATTGAAATTTATTTTTTATTATTCAGTAAAATATATATTGCCACTTTGCATAAAAAGTATAAATATTATTATTTAATTTATGTTCAGCTATAATTTAAGATAAAAAATTCTTGTAATTTAAATAAAGTTAAAAAATGTTCTTTTAAAGAATAAATAATTAAAAATGTTGTATTATGTTTTTCCTTTAAATTTAAAACTGAAAGGTTTGTTTATATAAATCTATCATTAGTATAAAAATTATTAATATCTTTTTATAATTAATTTATATATATGTATATCTAGATTCATAATCATGTATATTATATTAACTATTTCTTCAAATATAAATACTACAATCAAAATTATTCTATAATTATTTTTTTTACTTTACTTTCATTCGTAAAATTAATTTATTTATTATTTACAATTAAGTTATATGTATGTTGAATAATTTTTTAAGTATTAATCGAATGGGCTATTCCAGCCACAATGAATTAATAAAATTATTTAAAAAATATTCGATAGGTCAATTATCAATTTGTTCAATATAAAAAGAATAATTAAAAGTGTAGTTTACAGAAAAATCACAATCAGCTTCATCATAAACGTGAGGTTACAATTACAAAATTATGCAAATTATTAGAACAATACAGGAATGTGCAATATTTATAAAAAAAATGCAAACTTTATGGTTTTCTTTGCGGGAAACAATATTAATTATTGCCTATAATTTTAAGTGGTCATGATATATATTTATTTAAACGTGATTTATAATAAACATTATTATTTTAAATGCAATTGAAAAAAATTAAAATAGCCTTTTATTAATTCTATTAAATTTTACTTATTTCTTTTTATGTGAAATACAATGTATTTCAAGTGGTCAAAATATAAATATCTAGAATTTGTTTTAGTCAATTAAAATATATATTATTTTATTAAAGAGAATAGTACGAATTGCTCAAAGCAATTGTTTAAAGCATATATAAAGAGAAAGAAGATATAAAAAAAAAAAAAACAAACAAACCTTTTTCTCCCTGTCCAGTGCATATATTACAACTATTAACCTATTTCTCACCTGTCTCAAATAATATATTATTCTATTACGTAAGAAAACTCTTACTGTTGTTGTGCCATAAAATAGGTTGTCCATTTGATTGCAGTATTATTCGATGTGTTAATTGTCCGAGTTGATCTGGTTGTATTTGTAGTAATTGTCCGCCAGCTGTTGATAAGTGAACTAAAGGCGGTGGACTTGAAAGGGAAGGTAAACTCGACAACTGCTGAATTGTTTGCATATGAAGGGGATGTTGTAGTGAAACCTAAAACATAAAAATTAACAACGAAATTATTATATATCAACAGAAACTAAGCATGGAAATAAACTGTATTTATTAGTTATTTAGATCTGACCTGGCCAAGTACGGTATCAGGAGATGCTTGTCTAATTTGATGCATTGTTACAGTTTGTGGCTGGGCTTGAATTATCGTTTGTTGTTGGGTTTGTGGTTGTTGCTGTTGTTGTTGTTGTTGCTGAACTTGCTGCTGATTTGTTGATCTTGTTGATGAGTCATATATTTTTTTTTAAGGTTTTGAGACAAAAAAAAAACATAAAATAATTACTTTTTTAAAATTATTAGCTTAATATGCTAAATACTTTAAATATAATTAAAAAAAAAATATGTTATTGTAGGAACAACACATAGGTTCTCATAATTACCTGTGTATAAGATTGTTACACAAAGTGCAGGAAAATGTCTTAGCATTATTAGCCGTTTCATGTGTCTTTATATGTTTTTATAGGAGCCAGACTCCACATAGCCCTTCCCACACGTTTCACAAACATATTTTTTCTCTCCTGTATGGTGACGCCTAAATAGAAAATATTACATCATTACTCAAATGTTTTCTAAAACTTTTGAGTGAATGTTAAAAATAATCATGTATATTAATATACCTATGAACAGCAAGATAACTAGCAGTAGAAAATTTCTGATCACAAAATTCACAAGGAAACAATTTTCTCCTGTATGTTTTGTCATATGAATTTTAAGTTCAGTCCTATTCGTGCATCCTTTTCCACAATCAGAACAAGCAAACTAAATGAATAAAAAAAAAGAATATGTAATATTTATTTTTATCAAAAAAAAACATACACATTTGACTGAATTTAGAGAAATTAGACTTTATTTTTAATAAAATGTTAAAATCATTAGTTTAAAAGAAGAACATTTTATTAAATATTGAAATTTTAATTTTTATTAAATGTTATTTTAAAATAAAATTCTCAGTTTGATAATCTTTATTTATAT
>NW_020538798.1:0-26668 GCF_003426905.1 Ctenocephalides felis
TAGATAGTATTTTTTTCAGTATCAGAAAAAAAAATACGTGGGCCATGGTAACTTTATTAGATAATTTAGTTAAAAAATGTATCAAGAAAACTGTTAGGCAACTGAAAAATGTCAAAGTAATTAGCAAATATTTCTGGAGAAAAACTATTTTTATTTAGCACCTGCATGACTTACATGGCTTATACTAATAAACCTTTTTTTTCCAATACACGGCTTGTCGAGAGAAAAGTGTTTTATATATAAGCCAAGAAATTTTTAGGCTTTGAAAAAGTATTGCTTGCGTCAGACATTTGTGATTGACGTGTCCGACACATATATGTAGAATTTCTGTACAAGTCATACACAAATGACTAATATGGCATTTAAAGTGTTAAAAGAAATATTATCGAATCATTTCAATTAATATGCTTTGCAGTTTTACTATAGTATAAGACACAATCATATGTTTAGTAATAATAATTACACTAGAACCTAGATTAACCAGACTAATTGTTTTCGATGGGCATTCGGATAATCAAAAATCCGGATAATCGAATGTATGAAGAATATGTTGTGTATTTATTAAAAATAACAATTGCATACATAGATATCAACAAAAAATCAATGTTTATTGAGAAATTAACACTTCCTTATGCATGTACATACATATTTTCTTCGATTACATTACATACATGTACTGAATTGCAGCAAAAATCCTGCAAAAATTTGAATTGTAGATATGTTCATACATATAAATTAGTCACGGATGATAGTCCGGATAATCGCATTTCCGTATAACCGAGGTCCGGATAATCAAGGTTCTACTGTATGTAGATAGTTTCAATTGTTAATGCAAAGTTTTATTTATAACTTAAACATTTGACCTTATGAAAATAAAATTAGAATCCGACTGATTTTTTTCCATTAATATACTTTATATATTTATTCCTTGACTTATCTAAAATAAATAATTGTCGTAGAAGTAGCAAATTATATCAGCTTTTATTTTTTTTAAATGTCTTAAAGAAGTATATATATCTATTCTACCTGAACAACCCGCACGCTCAGTCCAGTTTCCTTTGCCAAAGCTTCTCTGACTTTTCTGCAGGGTTTAGGACTAAGTTCGAATGATGCTTTGAATTGTCTTCTTTGGGCTGATGTCAGTATCGTTCGAGGCCTTTTGGGGCCTCTTCTTCCATCTCTTGGTCTTGATGAATCATCTACAATCATATCATCATCCACCTAGAGAACAAACATAAGATATTAAAAAAAAATTGAAGCAAACTTAAAAATAATATAATATGTTTAGAAAAACTTAATATGTGTTGAAATACACAATTACTGAAATATTTCTTAAACACAAAAATTGATTTATATTAAAAAGTCTCTAATAATAGACCAGAAAAAACAAGTACCTACGAGAAGATTAAAATGAAAGTGGCCGCAAGATTTAATAAATTAACAATCACTTTATTTATGTAAGGAAATTCTCTATTGGGGAAATTTCTAAAAGCCCTGTACCCGTCAGCAAATAACCTCATTGAACCCAAGGTTCAGATTGGTTATAAGAAATAAATAAAAAAAAAATTAAAAAGTAATTTTATGTTTTATAAGAACTGAAGTAAAAAGTTGTAATTGTCAATCAACTAAAAACACATTGAAGTTTCTATAAGCGGTATAATTCAATAAGTATTTATTAAGTATTTATTATTATTACCCCTAGAAAAAACATCTCCTTTTCAAAGTCTCGCCTGCAGAACAGTCTTCCAGCTCTTATAACAAACTGTTCTCCTTTCTGCAGAGGTCTTTCACAAACGGCGCAAGAAAAACAAGCCACATGATAAACATGCTGTTGAGCTCTCATCACCAAATCCCTCGGGAGCAATCGTTCGCAGCAGCGGGAACATTTGGCTGCAAATGCTCGTTCGTAATCCGCCCTGCAGTAAAGGCGTAAATCGCGAGCGAAGCAGGACCTGGATAACGTGTCGCCGCAGGCACAACATCTTAAACAATGTTCGTGCCAGGATGCGTCTGCCACTCGGAGCAGGAATCGGTCCAGGATCAGACGACCGCAGCCTGTGCAGGATGAAGCGCCAGTGGCTTGGGGTTCGAGTTTTATGCTCGGTGCTATAGGTGGTGGAGGCTCACATTCTGAAAAATAGAAAAATAAAAATTTAGAAAAAGCAAACTCACTAATAATCTAAGAATTTTGATTAAGAACTCAATACAGAATGAATTTAATATTGAATGAAGTCGTATATTGAATCATTCCATATTTATATTCAGCAGATTCATTTTTTATCAAGTATAATAGAATAGTAATAATAGTTTATTTTAGTATAGCAATAACTATAATGTAGGTTTTTTCGATTTTCAGAGGGAATTTATAATTACTTTCCTGAACTCTGAAACATTATCTACATATATATAAAAATAAGTCGGGTTTTCCTTCCTGACGATATAACTCCAGAACGCACAAACCAATTTTGACAATTTTGCATTCGTTGGAAAGGTCTCGGGCTCCGCAAGGTTTATAGCTAAGAAAATTAGTAAAATGTAGTTTACCAAAGAGCACTTCAATGAAACGGATAATTTGCGGATTCACTTTTATTTACTTAGAGAAGTTCAACTAAAAATCAATACATTTTTGTAATCAAAATACAAAAAAATTCTTCATCTTTCTCACGAAACCATCTGGTGGCGAAACGGAGTTCGTCGGGTTTGCTAGTTATTAATATAACTCTGAATAATTATTATTACAATCAATATTTTAAATTTATACATTTTTCTTTAATTTTCACTGATTTATTGCTTATTGATAATAATTAAATCTCTAAGTATCGAACACATTAATTTAATACAAATTAATCATTATTAAATATTTTATAAAAAAATTTATTAGTATTTAAAAACAAATGCATTGCATTTCACACCTTACCTACTGTCAAACTTCAATTATTTAGCTTTGATTAACTTTATTTCTTGTTAATACCTGTAAATTAATATTTGATTGAATTGAAGAATTATTTTCTAATAACTGATTGAGATTGAAAGCCTTTTCATTCGTAAAACCAAATCTAAAGATGAAAAAATGATGACTGTAAAATAGTGAAAACACTGCACGTCTACATGTGTAGTCTTTTGTTTTTTTTTCTCTGAAAATACCAAATTAAATCGATAATTGCAATTATCGATTGCAATGATCTTTTATATATTTTATATTCTATTTCATATTTACAAATAAAAATTAATATTTAATTTTAGAAATTAAAATTTATTTATTGTATATTGTATCCTGTACATTAATTATTCATTTTAGTTTTAATAATATCGATTATGGATATATGTGCAAAAACTTTATTTTATTGTTTTAATTGTAATTATAATTGTTGGAACTTTTTTTGATGTTTTTATTTTGCGATCTGCTCATACAAAACAATGAACAGATTTTATAGAATAGATATGAAAATAAAAAAATTATGGTTACATATTAGCAGGTACGATAGCATATTAGATATTAAAATTACAAAAATCTCAGTCAAAATTTTTTATAAAAGTTTATGTTATAGAATTTTAAGTTTCTATTTTGAATATTTCTGGTTTAAATATATATGTTAAAGTATTGATTATGGATTATAAATTCACAGTATACAGAAAAAGTTGATATAATATGCCACTTTACTTGCAGCATTAATTATTTGAAAATAATGAACTTTATATTTATAAAAACTGTTTTTGGGAAAGTTATGAAATAAAGGATTATATATACATATATACAATAACAAATATACAAATACAAGATGTACTATGCAGGTGAGCACTTCAGGAAATGTCGATAAAAACATTGACAATAAGGGAAGAACAACTTTTTCAAAAGCTTTTTGAGAAGTTCCTTCCGGTCTCTTCGAAAAGAACTTTTTTTATACGGCATTATAAAGAGTTGTATAACACGATTTTGACTTAAATTATATAATTTAGATTATATTGATTTTTAAGAATTTATGAAAGTATTACAAATGATAATTTAATTTGGATTTATTCATTTAATTATTTTAACAACAATATTGATTGCATTAAATTGCACCTGAGATATAATGTATATAAAATATTTTGTAAGCTTTTGGGATGAAAAATTCTTATTGTCGTATATAATTTCAAAAATAAATTTTTAAATATGTGATAAATATAAATAAAAAATAATTCTCGATGATTTTTGCACACAAATCCATTCTAGAATATTTAATAAATTAGACGTGAAAGTCATATAGGACTATTTTTATTATTTTTAGATTATGAGTTCAATTACAATTTTGTGTCTAACCTGGTCTATCAGCACAAGGTAAATTGCCCCTAAGAGCTTCGTCTTCTGGGCCTCTCATGGGTCCCATGGCGCCACCTAATGCAGTCAAATTAGAATAAAATTCTAACATATTCCAAGTCCACCCCTGATCGCACCCCTGCGAACCAAATACGCCCCGCATGCGCGGTTGGCAATCACTTTACAAAATTAATATATTTTCACCAAATTATTTTGAACTCATGTCACTTTGGAAATTTTAATAACACTTGTGTATTAAATATGCACTTTATTGCACAGTTCACGAATAAATTTATAGAAATAATTTTTAAATTGTGAGGGTGAATTGTAGGGTTAATAGATTTTTGGAAGTACTATGTTTATACCAATTTTAAGAAAAAAATGTTGGTGGAAATGATTAAAAATCATAGAAGAGAAGAAACACAACTGGCCTGTCAGGCTTTTGAGATCGTACTGTCAGGCTTTGATATCAACCTCAGTGCGCATGCATCCCTTCGGTATTACGTTGAATAAGGGCGGGTTCCCTGCAAACTCCACCTTTTATTCATAATTTATCCGAAACACCGCCTGTCCTCCACCGCGATCGAAGCACGCCTTCGAATTGATACCATGAGGGGAATCATGATCGCGTCGTATGCGGACTTTCCGTCGGAGCTTCGAGCTTTGCAATAAGCTCGCTGTGTGCTTTTCTATACACTAGCTGTGTGAGATTTACAAGGCTCCTTATGAGTTCCTTAGCGATTATAAGATGAGCTTTTTTATTTGTGCTGCTGCGAAGAGTAGGTAATATTACCGTATATTTTAATTTAGCATCTTCAGCATCCTCACTAATGCGAGACTTTTTATGTCAAAGTTAGTGCAGCATGAAGAGTTATTAGATCCTAGATCCTAGTATAATGTAGATTCAATATTGTAATCGAAAATTTTTGAGGAAAATGACGATGGTTAATTCAAATATTATTTAGTAGTTACCATCACAACAAAATATAGGTTATATGTATTTTTATTGCAAAAAGCAACTCATAATCATCTTTTATCATTATTCATACACATTTGCCAGGTAGGTGATCTGCAGTACAAAAAGTAGATAAAACTAACAAATTTTGTGTCTTACGACAGCATCTTATAGAATTTCAGTATCTATTTTATTACAAATTTGTAATATCAAAGAACTATATCAAAATTTCAAACTCTTATAGGATTTGGTTGACTATTTGATCAGAATTTAGCGATATCACAAAACAATACCAAAAGTAAAAGATCTTTTAGGGTTTGGATGACTATTTGATCAGAATTTTGTAATATCAAAAAACTACATCAAAAGTATAAATGATATTTTAGGATTTGAATGACTACTTGATCTGAATTTTGTATTATCATTGGGGATTTAAATGACTAATCAATTAGAATTTTGTAATATTGAATAATATATAATGATATATATATATATATATATATATATATATATATATTATTGCAAAGAGCAACTGCTGATCATCTTCTATTATTATTTCTTGACATTTGTGAAGTAAATGATACAAAAAGTAGATAAAACTAATAAACTTTGTGTATCATAACAGCATATTAAAAAATTTGTATTCGCACACATACACACACATCCATTTTTCTAAAGTATGCCAAAATGTTCAGGTGGTTTTGAAACGTAAAGATATATAAACAATTTTATTTTCAATTTTTCTGCGATTACTATAACTTGCCCTACGGGAAGTTATTTACTCATTTGATATCAAATACAAATCATTTGATATAAACACAAATATCATAAATACTACATGAATTACTTGAAACAAATGAAATTAGCATTGTTTTTTTAATTTTATTATTGGCATTTGGTCACTCAAATTATTTTTTAATTTTAAATTTTCTTATTCTACGATTATAAGTCTCCACAATTTATTCGAGCCTATATAAATTTTATATTATATGTTTTTTATTCACACTACTCAAACTGAAATCGATCTGATTGTGAGTTTAACTAGCACAGTTTTATTACACAATTTTAATATCATTTTTAATGCAAATATTATATCATTGTGTTATATTATATTACCAGATATATAACATTAATTTTTCATATTTAGCTTTTGCTTTAGATGATTTTTTTCATATGAGGGTGAATAAACAAATAAACTTTTATTATTTATTCAAAAACATACA
Source organism: Ctenocephalides felis (assembly GCF_003426905.1). NCBI lineage: Eukaryota > Metazoa > Arthropoda > Insecta > Siphonaptera > Pulicidae > Ctenocephalides > Ctenocephalides felis. The sequence goes on from NW_020538798.1 coordinate 6,476, forward strand.
GAAATACAAAAATAACAAAAAGTAACGGAAATGCATTCTAATATATAATATTAATATTTTCTGTAATATAAACGTATTCATACCATGAATAAATTTCAGTAATATCTGATTTCAAATGCAATATGAATCATCATCTGCAAAACGATGTATGAATAAAGCCGTTCCCTCTTGTTTATTGTTTTGCATATAATAGTTACTACATCCCTATGTATAAACTTTAGCGTGATCTTCACGGGTAAACATCAAACAGAGTATTCTTGGCAAACATCCCCCGTGAGGCTTTTGGACCCCCAACAAAGCCAACAAGACATTAGCATATTCGGTACTGGAACTAACAAACGATGATGAAAAGCAGACATTGTAATGTGAATTTAATTCTCGTATTATTTTTTTTTAAATATAAAAATAAGTAAATCAATCAAGAGATTATAACATTTTTGTTACATTGTTTCAGACAAGGAATGATTTCGGTAGTAATAAATATCTATCACGTAATGTAACAAATGCGTGCAATAAATCGAAAATAATAATTAGGTTTCGGTAGTAGTAGTAAATAGTTCTATGATGGATTGCTTTACAGGTCAAACCCATTATTCATAATTTATTATAGAAAATTATAAAATAAATTTTATGTTTTTCTAACTATTCTCTCTATTTTATTGCAAAGGTATATTTATTTTTATATTTACATTTTGGATGCAGGATAAAATTTAGTAATTACAGAAAATAAATTATTTTAATTGAATTAAATTAGTAGAATACAACACTAAAACAATATTAAGCCTAACATTACTATTATGTAATGCAACAAGTTGAAGAAAAAAATGTTACGATATTAAAATACATAGTTTATTTAAGGCATGTAGTTCTTGAGATTCTTCTAATTGTGAAAAAAACCTTTAAATATTCGTTTCGAAATTTTCATTTAAGTCTCAAATCTGGAAAATAATAATTAAGGGCAGTATCAAAAAAATAGTATGAAAATAATAATAATGATTAGAGTAGAAAAATATTAAAATAATTTGAAATAAAAATTTGAAAAAATATGGAAAAAATATATCCAAAAAAAGAATCTCCGTTCTGGATACTTTAGAAATTTCAGTAATATTTACCCCAGCCACATGTAAGTTTCTAGAGGTATCATATGAAAAACTGTAGAAGCTGAATCAAAATTAACAATTCACTTAAAACATGATATTAAGGTCTCGTAAACTAAACAACAGTGCTCACAGCTAAAAAAAACTAATAACGAAAAAAATACTTTTGTTGTGGATTTTCAAACATTAGACTTATTTGGTCGTAAGAATCAAGACTATAGATGGATGGTTATACATCTTTTTCCCTCTACTTTCAAATATTGTTGTTGAAAAATTCACTTGTTTTTGAGATATCCTACCCTATATATAAAATATATAAATATATATATATATATACATATACATATATATATATATATATATATATATATATATATTTCAAAGTAACTAGCAGCCCATTCGTCGAAATAAAAAAGGTATAAAGTGTAATACTTTTATTTATACGTTTCGACACAAGATGCGTGTCATCATTCAGCAACACAGGACAAAAACACTCAACAAAAATTTACAAACAAAACAGTTTTTTTACAACAAAATTTACAACAAAAAAGTTTTTGTCCTGTGTTGCTGAATGATGACACGCATCTTGTGTCGAAACGTATAAATAAAAGTATTACACTTTATACCTTTTTTATTTCGACGAATGGGCTGCTAGTTACTTTGAAATATGTTTCAACGTCGAAAAAAACTATCAAGATATATATATATATATATATATATATATATATATATTAGGGTGGTCGTTAACAAAGACATTTTCGAATTTCTTTGCTCCCAAGGGCACCAATGCTTCCAAATGAATAAAAAATGAATCTTTAATAGTATTAGCTCTTAATATAAACATTTAGATAGAGCGCACACCAATTGAAAGTTTCTTATATTTGTTATTAACATACGCCATTAAGTAAATTCTTGCGCCATCTGTATAGTATTCGTGACCTCATATGTTATGACACATAAGAATATTTCTGAACCACTTAACCTCTAATTAAATCCATGTGGACTGTTCTATAACATTTATTCATCATGGTATTAAATAAATATTTTTCTGAAAGAAAAAAATAGTTAGGAAAAATAATTTTCTCTATTTCTATACGTTTTGATACCTGATGTGTATCACCATTCAATAACCAAATGTATGATGTTCAATTTCCTTGCTCCCAAGGGTTCAAATGGTTTCAAATTGATAAAAAACAATTTTCTGAAAGTTCTAGCTCTTAATATTGTATTTTAGATAGAGCGCAATTCAATAAAAAAATTTGTATGTATATTTTTGTATGTATATATTTGTATGTATATATATATATATTTGAATTCTAATACTTTTTGCTAAGTTTGTGATATCTAGGTAGACATTTGCTATTCCCTTACAATCGCGGTTCAAAGGTACATCGGGCGAAACGGGATGTACCTTTCCCCTCCACAAGACATGCGCAGACCGCGGCCAAACATTGATGACTCCCAACGGAATCGATCTGGTGCAAGAATTCGGTGTATTTTTGGGAATATATTGTTAAGCCGACATTGATAAATCAACAGAAAAGGAGAAATATTCGAAAACTGTCTACAAGTATGCATTCAGAACGAAGCGAACGTTATTTGATAAACTTTACACAATCGGCAATTCTTAGAGACTGAGTTATTAGTGTATTTATTAGATATTAAGAAGGTATTATGTTTATTGGAATACTTCTAAAACTTTTGAAACAAAATTTAAGATTAAATTGATTAAATATATATATTGAAATTTTATATTTATTAATATAAACAAAAGTTTGCTAACATAGTGTTTAGGATAATAGAATAATAATAATAAGTTTTGGATGACTATTTGATCAGAATCTTGTAGGATTTTGATAGCTGTGAGATCAGAATTTAGAAAGATCAAAAGCTATATTCGAAGTTTAAACGATTTTTCTGGATTTAGATGACTATTTGATCAGAATTTTGCAGGATTTTGATAGCTATGAGCTCAAAATTGTGTAATATCACAAAACTATATCAGAAGGTCAAACAATCTTTTTGGATCTAGATGACTATTTGATCAGAATATTATATGATTTGGATGGCTATAAGATCAGAATTTTGTAATATCACAAAACTGTATCACCAGTTTAAAAACGATGTTTTTGTATTTGGATGACTATTCGATCAGAATTTTGTAAAATTCTAATGGCTATGAGATCAGAATGTTGTCACAAAATTATATCAGAAGTTCAAACAATCTTTTTGGATCTGGATGACTATTTGATCAGAATTGTGTACGATTTTGATGGCTATGAGATCAGACTTTTGTAATATCACAAAGCTATATCCAAAATTTAAACTATCTTTCTGGATTTAGATGACAATTAGATCAGTATTTTCTAGGATTTTGATAGCTATGAGATCAGAATTCTATAATATCACAAAACTAAATCAAAAGTTTAAACAAACTTTTTGGATTTAGATGATTTGATCAGAATTTTGTAGGATTTTGATGGCTATGAGATCAGACTTTTGTAATATCACAAAGCTATATCAGGCGTTTGAAACTCTTTAGATTTGAATGACTATTTAATCAGAATTTTGTAGCATTTTGATGACTATGAGGTCAGAATTCTGTAATATCACAAATCTAAATCAAAAGTTTGAACAAACTTCTTGACTTTAGGTGATTTGATCAGAATTTTGTAGAATTTTAATAGCAATCAGATCAGAATCTGATTGCTATTAATATATCAGAAATCAGAAGTATAATCGATCTTCAAGGATTCTGATTACTCTCAGATCAGAAAATTATATCAAACGCTTAAAGATTCTTTAGGATTTGAATGACTTTTCCATAAAAAATTGTAATGTAAAAAAATTATAAAAATAATAAGAAATATTATATTCAATTAAAAATTTTTACTTTCAGATTTTTATTTCAGAATCAAAACGATGCTGCAACTAGAATAAATATTATTATAAATTTTTTTTACAGATACTTATCTGTATATAATCTACTACTCCAATCTAATACTATATAATCAATATTCATTATATATATATATATATATATATATATATATATTAAAATCATATATGTTATATAAGTACCCACGGGTAGACAAATATGTACAAAAAGCTACAATGTAAAATGTATTCTAAATTAATGCAATAAATACTTTTGTCTAACTGTCTGTTCTGGAAATATCATTTGTTTGGTTTATCCTTCTCAAAATCAACTCCTCCCTCCGGTGGAAATTTCACACTAATGCGATATTTGTTCCTGGTTGTGTTTTTCTGAAAATTGATATTTTATTGCGCGGAAATGACGGTCGCCTTGAAAAGAAAGGAAGAACAAATACGAAAAAATAGCAGAGCGATTAGGATCACGATGTGGTAACATCGAGAGATCGTTTTGCGGAGATGATCAGTTTATAATGATACACCTAGGGGCGCTCGGTCGTTAGTGCCAGCGCTAACGGGCCCAGAAAAGCGCTATTGATGTCTTTATCGATGAAGACGGAGGAATAACCAGAATTTAATATGAATTTTGAGCTGCTTTGGTAAATGACATTTAAATTAAATTTAAAATAATAATAAATAAATAAAACTTGTACATATGCACAAGGGCTATATTAAACCATGCTGCAAAAATTAATTTATTAATGGGCATTAAAAGTAAATTTATTATCAAATTTGAATCATTTATTTAATCGAGCAATAAATGCTAATTATTGTATCTGTGATTTTTTAAATCACAATTAATAATTTTAATTGAAAATAGTTTATTAACTTCCTGAAGGAGAAGTTTGTTTTCATAAAAAAATCTGAATCGCTAATTTTATGTTTTCTCGACGTTTCAAGCCATTCTGAGTCGAATGAGACGAAATTTAGAAAAAGTATGTGTGTGTATGTGTATGTGAACAGATTTTTTGCCGTAAATCGACGTTTTCTCAGAAACGGCTGGACCGATTTCAAAAATTTAAAAGCCATTCGATGTATCTCGATGAGGAATACGATTGGCCGAGCCGTTTCTTTGTAAATCGCAGAAAAGTGAAAAATTTTCGTCCACGTTTTAGCCCGCAATTCTGAATCGATTATGAAAATTAAAAAACCGTTCGAAATATATTGGTTGGGAATCGTGGTGATTAGATTTTGGTGGAGATCGGCCGGGCCGTTTACTTGCAATAAAGTGTTAAAAAATTTTTTTTCAACAATTATTATTATTATTTTTTTGACGGTAGATACCATAGTCTTGTAGATCATACTAAAATGGGCCCTACGACAACTCGCTTAACTCTAAAAATTCGTCAAAGTTTGCAAAATTTGGTTTCGTTTTTCTGAAATTTGTCAAAATTAAACCTTTAATCGACGTTTTCTCAAAAACGCCTGAACCGATTTCAGAAATTTAAAATCCAATTGATGTATCTCGATGAGGATTATCGTTTGTCAGTTTTGTGCGACGATCAGCCAAGCCGTTTCTTTGACATTTGGAAAAAAAGTGTTAAACGTTTCGTCCAAATTTAAGCTCATACTACCGAATCGATTTTGAAATATCAAAAACTGTTCGAAATATATTAGTTGAGAATGGTACTGATTAGTTTTAGGAGAAAATCTACCGAGCCGTTTACTTGTAATTTGTTGAAAAAAAAATTGAACCGATTTTTATGGAACTTTTTTGGCGACTTATATCATGGTCTTATAGAACTTACTGAATTATTGCGGCCTTACGACAAGTAGTTTAATTTAAAAGAATCATCAAAGTTTGAGAAAATGAGTAGTTATTTTGAAGCTTGTTAAAATGAAAATTAGACGATTTACTTGGTATAACGATAGAATACTTGGTCTTAATGAACATACTAAACCATTGAAGTCCTACGGAAACTGGTTCAATTATAAAAATATCAATATCAATATTTGAAAATTTGCTTTTAGAAAATACTCCGAGTTAACGTGATCGTTCGTGTTCAATAATGTGTAATAAATCCACTCGGAATACTTTTAATCACTCACTTATTTACACATATCGGAAAGTTTATGTAACCTGCCTCAAGGCAAAAAACCTATACCAACTAGTTTATTTATTTATTTATAAGAAACTCATTAAGTGATCGATGCTATCAAGGGTAAAAAAATCCTATGAATATAAAGTTCTGCAAACATTAATATCTCTTCAATTACTTTTGAAATATAATACCGCCACTACTAAAGTTGTATATTATATATTATAAACGTATAACACAATAAAATTTTTCGTTATCCCATGCATAAAATATTTGTATTTTAATTATATTATTTTCAGTATGATATTACAAAGTGCTCTATGATGCCTGTTGTGCCTGTGCCGATGCACAGAAATGACATGAAAGCGATTTAATATATTTCGCAGTACGATGCTTGTTAAATATATGGAGTACGTATGTTCTGTTTAATGAGGAATTTATTTTAATCTATTTCAGGCTACTGCCGCTCGCTTTGTGTTATCATTTGTTATCGGCGTGGGATTGTAAAGCCAAACGCAATATCGATCGACTTTGGCTTACAACACCTCGGTATTATATATGTTTCGAACACAATGTACAATAGATAGGTATAACGATATGCAACTTTTGAATTGTCTGATAGAAGTTTGCAATAGTGAACGAATCATGCAAATCATCTATTTGCTGATGTTATTATTGTGGATACTTTGAATTTTTTTATGGACCAGCACCAACGAATCTCAGGTTCGATAGTTCGATTTCCACCAAAGCCAAAGTCAGGCAGCTTTGATGTCAAATTCCCACTTAGTGTTATAGATCTCAATATAATTTCAAGTGGAAATCGTCTTTCGTAGGCATAGCTGCAATATTCAATATAATTCATATTATGACTATTAGACGTAAGAACTAATGTAAACCCCACACATAAGAGATTGGTAAACCGATGGGTTGCCTCTCATGAAAATATAGGTAAAGTTTTCCACAAATTTCTTTCTTTATTTATTTATTTATTTTTTTATTTATTCATAAGCTAGCCGTAATCAATAATAGATATTATTTCAGGCTCTTGTCAAGCTTATTCATAATTAATATTAAACGGATAATAATTTTATAATAATCATAATAGCTGCACGAATTTCGCTTCTGAAAAAAACACTCGAACATAAAATGCAATGTTCATCATCAAGTTCATCATATCAAAGTCTATTTGACCACCAGTCAAGCTCAAAATTCTTGCACAAGGTTGAAAGTTATACTCATTTAAAACCGTAAAAATTTAAATTAATAAAATAGCAATAAAAAAACACATGGTTGTACAGGCAATCAAATGGTACAGACATAGATGAATGGTAAGGATTATGCAAGAAAATAGTTATTGAAATCAAATTGAGAAAATTCAGTAATGTCATAAAAAGCTAATTCTTAAAAAGTTTGACTAGGGAAGCAAAAAATTTTTTGCTGTCTAAGTCTAAGCTTAAATTACATGTAATAGCAGCTCTTATTGCTGTTGAATCAATAAACTAATAAAAAAATTAACAGCACTTAGAACATTGATATCCTAAGAGCTGGTGTGAATAGTTTAACTGCAGTATGATAATTATTAAACTTTTATGGGTGGCTGTTTTAGAAGACAACCCAATAGCTGGTTTGTATTTGATATATTTAAGAACTAACCATGATAATTATTTACCATGCGGCTTTTTTAGAAAACAACCCAATGTTTGATTCATATTAGATATATTTTTCAATAGAAATTTTCTAATAAATTTTCAATTAGATGACGAGAAGAGCTATTTTCACTTGGAAATATATAGAATTTGCATCTACATTTTTAAGTAAAACTAGATATTAGGTAGTACAAAACGCAGGATTGAACTTGGAAATCATTTTTTGAAGCCAAACCATGTTTTTATCACAGCTTAAGTTAGTTTATTTTTTCATGTTAAGTTCTTAGATTTATTTTAGATCTAGATAGATAGAATTGTAAAAATTATTTTTTCTATTTGCTCGATATTCCAATGTCCATGTTGATTCAATGTCAGATAGAGCTCCTCTTACAATATGCACCAATATGTATTTAAATTCCTCAAACTACATATTCATTCTTACTCGTCTTTTACATGTAATCTTAATATAAAATGTTTATTATAATTAAAATATTGCAAATTACATGATTTTGGATCAGTGTCAATTTTTTTCTTATGAAACAGCATATTTCTGATGGAGAACTCACTAAAAGAAAATAAAAACAACTTACTCTTATATAATAAAACTTTTAGAGTATTTTTGAGTGCCAGGACGATGATTCAACTCCCAATATTGTTTAAAAAATTCAATTCAATTACACTATTCAATACGATCACATAAAAGTAGTCTAAACTATATTTTACACGCATAGCTTTTATCTAAAAACTAATCTGAATTTAATATCTTTGAAGTTAAATATTTGCTCAATCAAGTGTTTGGTATATGACGTTATTGATTACAGTTATGTAAAGTTTACCACATATTAAATTTTTTTATCAATATTTACATAATACAAGTATGTGAAGCCTGTATCAGTAATTAGAACATGGTGTTACAGAAATAAGTAATATGAGGGTGTAATAACAATATTCTTTAGAAAAACATTAAAAGATTTCAATATATAGATAGTAGGTAATATGTTTTCAAGTGAAAATTGTACTTCCCCGAAATTGTAAAATAAAATTCCGTACAGAAAGGCAACTATTGGGTTGCCTTCTGAAAAGCGAATTGAAATCATTATAACGCTTGTAAGTTATAAAGCTTGTAGGATCTTTAAGCTCTATCTGAAAGATCGTTGTTGAAATAAATAAAAACATGTCCAGTAAAATTTTACTTCATATGGAGAATATTGAAATTGTATCTCTTTCCTAACTTTACTCTCATCAGTTAGAGCTCAGTTAGTACCCAGTCCATTAAAGTGTATCAATGTATTTCCATTGTAACTTTTGACGGATTTAATAAATAATTTTCTATCAACCCTTTGTTACTGTGTGAAAATTTTTTGTTTCCGACTCTATTCCGTCTACTCAAAATCTGTAGTTAAAGTAAAGCAAATATCAGACTTGAATATTGGCTTGTTTTGGTGAAAATCCGTGCGATTCGAGGGAGGAAATAAACAGAGCAAGTGGCCCGTGTTGACATTGCTGCATACGTTCCGTTCTACAACCGCGCGAACGTTTCTGCCAAGGTTCATACAAACAACCCCGAGGTCGAAAAGAAAAATAAACACAGATTTGTGCCCGTAAACCTATGCGTAGTGTCAATGTTATCGCTGTCCTGGGATCGGCTACAAAACTAATTCACATCACTTTTATATAAACACTTTTATATGCAGTATCTGATTTAGGGTCGGTGTGATACACCAGTTGAAAACGGGTGGACAGAAAACAATTGAAAACTATAGATTGGTAATGGATGGTTTGCCTCGAAAATATAAGTAAAGTTTTTCACAAACTGCTTATAGTACATGTAAGGTTAGGTAGTTCTAATTGCTGTTGAAACAATAAATAAATTTAAAAAAATATTGAACAGCACTTAGAACTTTTGGAGATTCTTTGAGTGCCCAGATGATGATTCGGCTTCCAATACTGATTAAAATGGATTTTTATGAACTGTAGAAATATTTCATGTTACAAATTTTGGAATATATGATCTCAAATATAAAAGACTCCAAATCATATTTTTAAAAACCAAAATTTAGTAGAGCATCGTAGGGCAAATAGGACCAATTTGACTCAGAGCAATTAAATTGTGAAAACCAAACCAATTATTTCAAGACAAATAATACATACCAAACAAACAACTATCTGACTATGTTTAGTAAAACTCCCACCTAATTCGCCATTGCAGAAATGTGTAGTTTTGCTGTTTTTCAAAAATTTTAACTTGGTCTTTTTTACCCCATGGGCGGGGCAACATAGGACAGCCAATGGGCAAACAGATTCAATGCCTTATATTTACTTTTGAAGGGATTTCACGAAATACTAGCTACATTATTCAACCAAAATATAAATATCATGGTTACATTTTTTACAAATACAACACTGTATATAGAATAGACTAAAATTATGGAAAGAAATAATAAGACTGAAAATCTTTCTTCCAACCAATTTTACACTATTGTTGGTGGATGAAGGAAGATATGGATTCCTGTATAAATTTATTAAATCTAGTAACATAAAATTATAAATATTGCATAATAATGATTGTAATTGAAAATGGCTAATGTACTTGTCTACAAAGTCAATAATAATAACAATAAAACAAAGCACTGTATATAACCTTGATCTGATATTTCATCAGAAATATTTAACAGCACAGTTGGAATAACTATTTATTTTATTTTATAAATTGTTTTTTTTTAACTTAATTTACTTTACTAATTTACTAAATTTTTATTGTTTGCACCTTTGCCAGAGTGAAGGTTCTGTTGACGTTTTTACTTCACCCTCATGTAAGCTTTTATAGAGGTTATATAAACAAAACTGTTGAATCTAACTAAAAATTAACAATACATCTTGTAAAACAATTAAAGTACGTATACTTAAACATTATATTGAGGTCTTGTAAACTAAACAACAGTGCTCACGACCAAAAAACTGACATCGAAAGACAATAATTTTGTTTCATGGGTACTTGGTTTACAAATTAAAACTGTATATACTTTGATCTGGTATTTTATCAGAAATATTAAACAGTTGGAATAACTAATTATTAAATTTATCTCCTGTAAAATAGCTTTTTTTAAATTAACTTACTTTTTTATTTACTATTTTTTATTGTTTGCATCTTTGCCAGGGTGAAGGTTTATTTAACCTTTTTACTTCATCCACGTGTAAGCTTTTATAGAAGTTATATTAAAAAACTGTTGAATCTAACTCAAAATTAACAATACAACTGATAAAGCAACCAAATAACGTATGCTTAAAAATTATTTTCAGGTCTTTAGTTTACGACAACAGTGCTCACAACCAAAAAAATATAACATCAAAATCAAATAGTTTTGTTATGCATTTTCCAACTATCAACTTTTCACTTAAGGGATGAAACAGTACAATAAAATTCATCGAGTTGAAAATTTTTCCCAAAGCGATCTCTATTTGATAATCAGGATTAAAACAGACGATTGAAGCTTAAGTACCTGTACATCATCTGTGGAAACAATTCGGCAATTGAGATAAAATTTGTATTTCAATGGACAAGATCAGAACACGCGATTAGCAATCCCTATGACGCGTGCAGACTAGAATTGTCTGCACGGCAGGTGGGCTGCGTTCCCACGTAGTCCGAACGCGAATCGACCGGGGACCCTCGTAGTAGAATGATAGATAATAAGGATTATATCGTCCAAATAAAGGCAACAGGTCGTTATTGATAAATTTCTGTGAGAAAATATCGTGATAATATCAATAATATTTTGGTTTTAAAGCACTATAAACTATAGGTTTAGGTTAATGTTAACTTTACTTTACAAAAGTATCATGAGAATAGACATTATCATTATTATTATTACTTTATCGTTCACTAATAGTCTGAAAATATATTTAATATCAATTATGGCTCGCTTATGAAAAAAATTGAAATATTTTTGATATTTATTACTTCATTAGCTACGTTATTACCTTTTTAAATTATTAATCTCAAAATAATGATTTATTTTTATTTGAAATAGACATTTTTGTAGAAAAAATAACATATTTTCGATATGAAGCACTGTAAATTAAAGTTAAGGTAAATGTAACATTACAGATATACCTGTAGAATAACTTCTAGTAATCACAAAAAAATCCAAAATATAATTTTTTGTATAATTTTACGTTTCATAAGTTTCCCAACATTTTGGAATACTTTAGAAAAAAATTATGTATATGTGTGTGTATGTATGTATGGGTACAATTTTTTGTCCACGATTTCGAGCGCACGGATCAAATAGCATTCGATTCTTATTGTTGGGTAAACTTGCTGATTAGTTTGCTGAAAAAGTGCTAAAAATAACAATTCACTTTTCGAGAGAACGGGGCATCCGATTTGAATGAATCAAAAACATTTTACTTGTACTGATGAAATGAAGAATTGGTTATATTATTGGAAAATCATAATTCGGTGGTTTCGGAGAACCAGAAGAAAAAGTTAAGAAAAACGCAATTTGGCGGTTAAAAATGATTACTATATACATAAACACATCAAATTATCAGATAATTTATAAAGATTTTAAGAATAAGTACAAATTTTGTTTACATTTCTATGGGTTCTGTACCAAGATTTATAATGTTTAATTGTTAGACTGCAACGCGGCGCTTACACGCTTCGATATTTTGAAAAAAAATTCTCAAAGAAATGTTCTTTTAGAGTTAAAAAAAATTTATAACAAAATTTAAAGCTTTTAATATTTTGAAATTAGGTTATAAAAAGTTCTATTTAAGTGGAAATATATTCACAATGATAATACAGCAATATGTTTTAAGGCAATTTGTTTTAATTAAAATCCAGTTGATAAATTGGTAGAACATTTTATGTTAAACTTAAAATTTATACCAAAATGAAAACTAAATTAAGGGGCACACCTAGTGTGACAAACTAAAAAAAGGTCATTTATGGGAATTAAAAAATAATAAAAACTAGTGAATCGATCTATTTAAAATTTTGAGAGTATATTTATACATGTATTGAGAATACACAGTAAAATTTTTGAAATATAATATTGAATATTTTTGAAATGACATGCAATCTCCGGCGGCGCCAAAAAAAAAAAAAAGATCCTCCACTGCTGCAGTGATTGCAGCCTTCTCCGTTGACATAATAAAAAAAATCTCGTTAAACTAGATAATATTGTCTGTACAATGACCTACGATAAAAATAAAAAATCAAAAATTGACAATATGGCGGCGTTTTGAAAAAGATTCAAAAAAGACCGAATTTTACCCAAAATTTTGATCGTTTTTGGCCTGCCAAAATTCGATTTTTGATTCGATCGAAAAATCGATATGTTATTGTACGAAGAACTACATATAGAACATGTAAAAAAAATTCGATAGTGATCGGATCTTTTGTTTTTGAGTAATCACTGCAGCAAATTCGGAAAATGCTGTTTCGAGAAAAACGCGTTTAAAGATAAAATGATCGTTATACTATATACTATATATGTACTCTTTAAATGGATGTGACTCAAAAACTATTTAAGATATAAATTTAAAATTTTGGAATGTTATTTTTTAAGGTATAAATTATCGAAATTGAAAATTCGTTTTTTTGAAAATTTCACACTAGGTGTGCCCCTTGATAAATATATTATACTTTACCATGTCTCATCATCCTGCATATGATACTAAGCTCCCTCATTCCAAACTCTACTCGTCATATTTAATAAAGCGTTATCAAGTCGGATTTATTCCATTTTTATCATTATTAAAATTCATGCGCGTATTCTTCTCCGCAAGGCACATTGTATCTTTCGTCCGACCACCCCAGGACACGCGCGCGACGCCGCCTGGAGCACGGGCGCGCGTGGGTACCCGTGGGCACCCGGCGACAAGTGAATCGCCCGCACGTGCCTCTGTATCGGATGCACGGTGCATCAGATTAAAGGAATGGAAATAGTGTCTATTTTAACTATCCCACGGTTAATATTGGAGAACTATTTATTGTGTTCTTCGGTGAGATAGATGAGTTTATTTCGAATATGGTGTAAATTGTGAAGTAATGAAATAGGAAAGGAATTCTCACCCAATGGATACGATTCTGCAGTTAGAGTTACAGTTTGAATTGTGTGGGATATGATATAAAATATATAATTATGTACATGGTTTTCTACTCTAAGGGTATTTTACAATTTCCAATTTTTCCAATTTCAATGAATGAATATAATTAAAAACTAGTGGGGTGTATGGCATCGTGTCTTAAGGCAAATTGCTGGAACTTCCCGTACCGTAACGAAATGTTCAAGAAATGTTGAATATTTTCAAATAGATTATTATAAATATTGTAATATTAAATATTTATAAGAATTATATAAACTGAATTGCAAAGTTGAAATTATTTGTTTGAAGTATATTAGAACTATAGTCTGAATTAAAAATAAAATCTGAATTATTTTCGATATACAAAAAAAAAATTTTTAAGTTGAAACAAAAAATTTATTTTTTCTAAAATCAATTATTTTGTTAAGACAAGCAGAAAGTTCTTTGAATCCACTTAGCTCCGTATCTTTGAAATGGCGGGACCTGCCTTTGCCAAAAACTAATAAACACTTGTCCCAATCATTACTAATTGAATGTTTTTCATCATTCAAATCGAATGCTCCGTTCTCTCAAAAACTCGATTTCTATTTTCTGCACTCTTTGCTCTTTATCTCCGTAACTGCTGGACCTGCCTTTGCCAAAAACTAATCAGCTCATCTCCATATCAAGAGGAATCGAATGCTTTTTGAACCATTCAAATCGGTTGATCCGTGCGCCCGAAAACGTGCCTGAAAATTACATACACACGCATCCATTTTTTCTGAGGTATGCCAAAATGTTCAAAAACCTTCAAAACGTCGGGAAATGTAAAAATTTTCAATTTCGATTTTCGGTCCATTACAATAACTAACCCTACGGGAAGTAGGATCTATATGTAACAAAAACGCATACTTTTGGGTGAAAAAAATCAGCAGAAGTTACTATTTTTTTCTTCATTTTTGTTGATCTGTACTTAATTTTGTTAGTCTAATATAAAATAGGCCACATACAAGTCCCCTGATAAAATTTATAAAAATATTTTTTGCAAAGATTACATTGAAAATAACCCCCATAAATAAAAGTTGGTATTTCGATAAAAATATTCATTAGCAGGGGTGGAACAACTATTAATTTGATTCATTTCTTGTGATTTTTTTATAATTTAATTTACTGTATATTTACTATTTCTTTTTGCTTACACCTTTGAGTTTAGTAAGCTTTTTTAGAGGATATAAAAAACTATTGAATATAACTTAAAAATAAAAACACAAGTTACAATGCAATTGCATAAGGTATACCTAAAATTTATTTTCAGGTATCATATACAAAATACAAAAGTTTAAAACAAAAACTACCAACGAAATAAAATACTCACGATATGAACAAAGTTTTCTATCGTCCATCAATACTACAAAGCAATCTCCGATCTTTTACTCTCAACCATTTACAAATATTTACAACTATCGCCTCCACCCCGAGGCGAATATATATCGAGAAGGATCAAATAAGCCTACGGGTCTACGGCCAGTGGCTTATCTGTATCAAAGTCCTCTGACACGGTTCCATACATCGCTCCCAAAGGAGGCCACGCGCAACCATAAACAGAGCCACGCGACCGCGATTTCCAATAAATACGACGATGGCCGCGGGGGACGACGCGATGACACGTGATCGCTTAGGACGGTGTAAACAACGGATATCAGTAGGGATTGATAATAAAATACTGGTCCATATAGACGTGCGCAGGTCTTCCTTGACACAAAACAGTACATTGTCTTTTTATTTGAGGGTGATCGAGCAAATAATATCGCCGGAGGATTGATTTGACCTCTTTTTATGAGGAAAGCTAAGCAAGTGCCAGCGATTTTTTATAACAAATTCAAGAGGCATAGAAGGAAAACTATTTATATACTGATAATATTATTTGTTTACTTATAAAATAATCTTCTATATATATAAAAATAAGTCGGGTTTTCCTTCCTGACGAAATAACTCCAGAACGCACGAACCGATTTCGACAATTTTGCATTCGTTGGAAAGGTTTCGGGCTCCGCAAGGTTTATAGCTAAGAAAATTAGTTGTGCATAGCATCGTGCCCTAATGCAAGCTGCTGGAACTTCACGCACCGTAATTAAAAATTCGAGTAATGACATTAGTGAGAATAATCAGAATTATGCTTGGTTAATTCTTGCCGCAAAGAATAATGATGTACACGCACTGAATTTCACCATTAAATCAAAAATTGCTGGCGATTTGGTGATATACCAATGATTTCAACTGGTCTTCCGTTTGACTTCAAACGATTGCAATTTCCAGTTCGCCTTGCGTTCGCAATAACAAGTCGCAAGGCCAATCGCTTAGTGTTTGCGGGATAAATTTCAAATAGATTATTTAGAAAATTATTGTTTTTCACATGGGCAGTTATACGTTGCCTGTTCACGAGTTGGAAAACCATCCGCTTTCTTTGTGTTAACGTCAGACCAAAAAACAAAAAATGTGGTTTACCAAAGAGCACTTCAATGAAACGGATAATTTGCGGATTCACTTTCATTTACTTAGAGAAGTTCAACTAAAAAACACTTCATTTTTGTAATCGAAATAAATTCATTACTGTTGTATAATAAAATCACATTTTTCCTTTTCAAATATAAAACAAACAAAAAGTTTCTTCATCTTTATCACGAAACCATCTGGTGGCGAAACGGAGTTCGTCGGATTTGCTAGTTATATTATATTTTTAAAAGTTTATTCAAATTTAAATTTTATGCTTTTAAATATAGTAGCAGAACATTCTTTGGCTGTGTATCTGACAAATTTTTGCCTACTAACTTTAAATTTTGTTTACCTTAATTTGCTTCAATTTTATTAGTTTTTGTGATTGCTAAATTGTTTGAATAGTAATCTTGATTAATGTAAGAAAATACTTCTGGGGTTAGCTAAAACAAAACCTAGGTGCTAGTTGTAACATACAAGAATTATATACAGATTCAAGTGAAGTTGATTGGATGGAATGTATGTATGGTTTGGATGGCCAAAAGTAAATTGTGTTACAGGAGACACTATATATTCCATTTGTATTGATTGTAGTTTACGTTGATTTATGAAAAAAATTACTAAACAACATGCCTATTATCTTAAAAATAAGCAGAGAATAAATTACCAGAAATATTAACATCGTTTTTTGGCGTTACTACAAGACCGGTAGAGGTAGATGTTACAACTAGCACTTTTTTACAACAAACACCGCACTTTTTCTAGACAATGACTATTTGTGAATTAATGATCAATAGTTATGAAATTATTTTTTGGATTCGCCACAGGATAGTTATCGCATCTATTCATCTTTTATTTAGTAAAAATAAAATCAGTGAATCTCAGAAGAAATTAATTGAAAAAAAAAAACTGTTATAGGCCCTAGTTTCCTATATGGTACCTATAGAAACAATTAAAAATCAATTATAGATTCAAATAAAATTTAATATTATTATGAATATTTCGGTCGATTAAAATTTAAATTGAGACGCATCCTGTACTGTTTCATAATTGTTCCTCTCATTTAACTGGTTGCAGCCGCAGTCGAAACATCATAGAGTGATCTCGTCACACGAGAGATACGAACAAAAAAATCCACAAAATCCGCGCCATTTCTATGTGTAGTGTCGGGCTGACTGGTAAAAGGTGGGGCGGGCGAACGGGCTTTGCTCCAACAAATGCCGCGTCACGGCCCCCAGACAGCGACATAACGTTTTGATCCCGGACCCGAAGCCATTCCCCGCCGATCGAAAGCAGAATTCGTCCTCCACCTGGACAGGACCGCAGATAAAATATAGTTGCATTGAGGTCAATTGAACCATTTGCATTTGTTTATTGAATATAAATGGTTTTTAAAAAATTTCAGTTAAATGGTCAATCAATTTTCAATATTTTGAACTCCAAAACATTAGTTTTAAAAAATTGTATCTGTTTCTTGAAACATAGTAGTTTGTAAAAATATTTAGTCCTGGTCAATATATTTTCAGTAGAGTAAAAAGGTGGAATAAAAAGGACCAACTAAAACTTTACATAGACAAAGGTGAGACATAAAAAATAGTAAATAAGAAAGTGATAGGGAAAAGCCCTCTAGTGGCGGACACCTAAGGTTATTTGTAAATAAATCAAAAAATATTTTACGAAATGTTTATTAAATTATGATTTATGCTAGATAACAAAGTTAAAAATCAAACTGAATTAACAAAATCGCAATCTTTGCTAAAAAATAATTATTACTATCAATCAATTTGGTATCAAAAAATATGATTTTGAACAGTGGCACCTAGTACCGGACATTTCAAAATAACCTGCATTGATCACATATGTAGCCATCTCTCACTCTGGAATGTCCTCACATGTGTCTTTGACGAATATTCTTAGATATTGCAACCCTTTTGGCTGGGCCAAACCGATGCTCTCAGTTGGTGCATTGATCATAAGCTTTTCATTCTTCGTCTAGGAAATACGAAAAATGGGGGTATGTAGTGACCGTTAGCACTCATACAGAACAAACTTAAATAATTGGAATAAATTACGTATATTCTCACAAGAAATATCAATATATTTACTGTCCGGCACTAAAGGACGACTTAGTGTACGGTGCTAAGGGACAGACATTTTCGTTCATTTGGTGGCACCTACTAAAATTGGTTAAAAGATCTAATAATATTCTACCATTTTACGGATAACAATCAAGTACAACTTTTATTTTTGCATACCACTTAAATGTAAATGCATAAATATGCTAGAATTACTTCCATTGATATTTAGGTGAGGCTGTGATTTTGCGCCTAAAACAGGAAAGGGTTGCTCTCGCCGTAGCCGTTTGCATCACAGGCGAGGTTTGGCGCGTGATCATGTACCTGTGTGCCCCCAGTGTCCCTTTCACTTGTATTTTGAAATGAAAAGATTCATACTTGCTTAAATAATACGTGTTAAATAGAGTGTCCGGTGCTTGATGCCGACCGGCGTTACTGGACTTCCCCCTACAGTTAAAAGGGGATTTTTATAAGAGATAATCTAATTAGATAAAATTAATTTAATTAGATTAGTGCAAATTTTATGAATGTCAGGTTAAAAGTAAAACTTATTAGTGATTATCTACAGAAAATATCATTATTGTATGCAGACAAAAATTTCTCTACATTTCCTACATCAAATAATTTTAAATCTAAATGGAAAAATGCCCTATTTACATAATCTCTCTAAGTACTTTAGTTGAAATAGTAGCATAACATCATTAGCGCACTGCTAGAAAAATGTCACTTTGTGTATTTTCCAACAACTAAATATATTTTTAATCATTTATTCATTGATTTATCCTTTTATTCCAATTCGTCCCTGCTCAGTACTCTTTTATTTGCGATTCCCGTCCTGTGAACATTGCGCTCTGACGCGTCCGCACACTGCGTTCCCGACTTTTATTAAATTTCTTCCCGTTTCTTATGTCTATCCCACACCTCCCCTGCGTCCATTGTCAGAGAGAAAATCCGACCGTTCAAGATTCTTATATATTTCTCGCAACCAGAGGCAGAGGGTTCCCAGTTCAATGATGAGATGAGTGTACATAAATTGTCTCGTTGGTAGTGCTACGAGATTTAGTTTAAATTTATTAAATTTATTAGTGAAATAATAATTAACAAAAGCAAATTTAATTGGTCATGTATCAATACTTAAAATTATGCATTATCGGTCACTTTTCTTCACAAATAGGTAAAAGTTTAAAATGCGAAATTTTAAGTGCATTTTCAATTTCGTACACTTGACAATGCACCTGCAACAATGATAAACACATCTGTGACCTATTTTTACATAACGAAGTCTGTTCGTCTTACCAGCAATACCTTTAAATGCAGGGCAGAGAAGGGTTTAAACGCCCTTGGGTAAAAAGGTTCACCTCCATTATTTCAAACAAATAAAGTAATACTTTTTAACGATACTATTTTTAAGTAGTTGGCAAAAGATGTGTAACCAACCATCACGTCAACTAAAAAAATAAACAGCCAAGTTTCAATATTTGTATCAAAAGCATTTTCTTTCGCTGGTAATTTTTTGGCCTTGAGTTTTTTTATTTAAATCATGTTACCTGAATATAATTTTTAAGTATACGTCATTCAATTATTCTATAAGATGTAGGTGTTGTTATTTTTAAGTTAGATAAAACATTAAAAGTAAACTATATTAAAATCAACAATTTTGTAAGATGAATATCTGATGATTATTTCTGACAAAATACCAGATCAAGGTTATATACAGTGTGATCTTTATTAAAAATGCGCCCATATAAATATATATTTCTTTGGTTGAATCTATTATTTGGTAAAATCCTTTAAAAAAATTAAAAAAAAAACGTTGGATCTGTCCTTTTTCATG
>NW_020538799.1:0-53616 GCF_003426905.1 Ctenocephalides felis
ATGTGATTCGCGTCGCTCGTTCACTTTCCTTGAATAAATTACGCCGTGTGAAATAATTTGATATATTCGAGAATCAATCCGTTCGAAATCAAATGGGGTCAAATGTGAAATTTCAATAATTGTCTGATATAAATTTTTTTAAAACTATTATGTAAAATATGTAAAATAAGAAATAATGCGCATCTGAAGTCTGATATTGATATCAGATAAATAGTAAACGTCAACAGTAATGATAATAAAAATCACTCAAATCGCTTTATTGTTCTCCATTATATAGACAAACAAAATTTAGAGTAGAACGGGCTGAAAGATCCGCAGTAAAAAGGTCCACCACCAATATCTAAAAAGTAAAGTTACAATTTTTTAACAACAATATTTGAAAGTACAGGGAAAAATATGTATAACCAGCCATCACCTTGATTTTTACGACGTTGCTATCGGAAGATAGCAACTTAGTTTACGTTGCTACTTAGTTTACGAGACCTTAATATAAATTTTAAGTACACGTTATTTAATTATTTTATAAGATGTATTGATAATTTTAAGTTAGATTCAACGAGTTTTTTTATATAACTCTATAAGGACTTACAGGGTTTACACCAACAAATTCTTTACCCTGGCAAAGGTGTAAACAAATAAAAAGCAATTTTACAAAAAAAATAGATAGCCGCTAAAATTTGTGACGAAATACCACATCAAGGTTATTTGAAAATTTTTTTTGCTTTGGTTGAATAATGTAGCTATTATTTCGTGAAATCTCTTTAAAATTAGTAATAAGGATTAGACCTGTTTGCCCAATGGCCGTTCTGACGACCTCACCTGATCTTTTTACTCCGCCTATGGAGTAAATTTTTGAAAAATAACAAAAAAAACAATACAGCTGTTTTACTGAACATAGTCAGATAGTTTTTAGTTTGATATGTATCATTTGTTGTGATAAAATTAGTTTGGTTTTCACAATAAAATTGCTCAAAGTCAAATTGATCCTTTGTTTCCCGCCCTGTATTAAAATATCCGAAAACTCTGATTCGTATAATGGTCTCTCGCTTTTATATCTAAATCATGTTTACCTTATTTTTTATTTTACATGTATATCTAATATATACTCAATGAGTATATTAAGCCATGAAACGAAGTTTTATTTTGTAATATAATTCAATTGCATTGAGTATTATAAATGACCAGTACGGGCAAAAAATAATAACTTTATTTGATCTTATGAAGTTGATCTAATTTACAATAGATAATTATACTTTTTTCAGTAAGTTTCGTAAATTTAACTAATTACTAATTAGTTTTCAATAGGTTTAACATAATAATAATTAACTGCTTAAAGAAATTTATCAGGAGGCCGTCTATTTATAACGTGAGCGAAAAAACGAGGGAATCATAGATATCATGTGTATTTATACTAAACCTGATTAAAAAAAAGAAAAACAAAATTTAAAAAAAATCCAAAACATTTCGATTCTTCTAGGTACAAAAAATATACGCAATGTTGGATGGGGAAAGAGGTGTAATATCACCACAATACCATATCAAAGTTATATACAGTGTTATCTCTTTACAGATAATATGAAAAATTATAAAATTTATATTTTGCATTGGTTGAATAATGTAGCTACATATTATTTTGTGAAATCCCTTCGAAATTAAAAATAAGTCATAGAACTGTTTGTCCCCTGGCTGTCCCATTTTACCCCATCTACGGGGTGACAAGAACCAGGTGACAAATTTTTGAAAAATAGCAAAAACAAAGCTTTTGTACCATGATGGATCTAGGAGTTTTACTGAAGGAGGGAATTGTTGTTTGATTATATTTTATTGATGTTAACATCTAATCAGTATTGAATTAATATTTTGATGTTTCAATAAAATATATTAAAAAACAGAAATAAATCGGTATTGTCTACAATTCATCTGCTTGTGCGTACTATATTCTAAATATCCATAAGTAACGCTATCGAGTGGAGTGGAGTTGCAAACAGTTAATTAAATAGAGTCTCGGCCAGATAGGCACGCATGAGAATGCCTACGGTGATAAACTGTGACCTGGAACATCAATCATGAGATTTTGTGTAATAATTGGAGGTTCCGAGGCGATTTGGAAGTGATTTCGGCCAACCGCGACGGAACCGCCGCACGCTCTGCAAATCTTAACGGAAATAATCGGCCCCGATTCCAAACGCGACGAGAAGAGGATACCCATTACCTACCTATACTATGTTCACTATCAAATATTTTGATCCGATTCGGATGATTTAATTCTTTTCTTACTTGCAAATAAATAAAATGATGTGACATAATAAAGTAGAAGAGAGCGGCTTGAAGATCCGCGGGTAAAATGTCCAAAACCGATACCTCAAGAACCAGCCAAGTTAAATTTTTTTTTAAGAACAATATTTGAAAGTAGAGAGAAAAAGATGAATAACCAGCCATCACCTTGATTCTTATGAAATAACAATCGGGAGAAAAACGCCAATTTTTGAAAATCCATAACAAAAGTATTTTCTTTCGTTGTTAGTTTTTTTGGTTGTGAGCACTATTGTTTAGTTTACGAGACTTTAATATAATCTTTGGGTATAATTTATTTAATTGTTTCATAACCCTGACAAAAGTGTAAAAAATAAAAAAATAGAAAATAAAAAAAGGTACAATAAGTAAAATAAGCAATTTTGCAAACGATATAAGTTAAATAGTTATTCCAATTCTGTTGATGAATATTACTGACGAAATACCAGATAAAGTATATTTATATTACGGTGATATCTCTGTGAAATATGCACCCATAATTTTTTTTTTATTATTAACTCTTTTATTTACAACTGTCCAGTAAAGGACATTCAGTAAATTTGGTGAATTTACAATAGTTGGGCGAAAAGGGACATTGTATACTACATTGGCATGTTGGAAAAAAACAACTCAGTAGTTGTTTTCGATATAAAATTCACAATATTTACTTATTGAATAATTTCTTATAAATAATGATTAAGTTATTTCCATTGTTTTTTTTTCAGGAGAGTTGATGGCTTAAATCCAGTGGCGCTTCTCTTTTCAATCTTCTTGGATAGTTCTCTGTTATCAATGAGTTTGCTATTATTTTGTAAAATCCCTTTAATATTATAATAAGACATTAGACTATTGCCGGCTAGTCATTCGAATTTACCCCGCCTATAGGGTAAAAACGACCAGGTTACAAATTTTTGAAAAACAGGAAAAAAACATTTCATTCAATGATGAATTTAGCTGGGAGTTCTACTGATTATAGTAAGATAGTTGCTTGTTTGATATAGGTTATTTGTTGTGACATAATTGGTTTGGTTTTCACGATATAATTGCTCAAAATTAAAATGGACCCTTGTGCCCCGCCCTACCCTAATTTTATTTTTTATGCTATTTTAAAAACAATAATTCGTGGTGCAATGAAGAAATCTTCTGAAGATTTGCACCCAATAAACTGAATTGACTTTAATTAGAAATACACTAGACATGGAACCCAGAAGTATATACAAGAAATCTCATATTATCAATGTTTTCAGGAAACGCGCAAAATTACGATTTTATTTTGAAAAATTTAATCTGAAAAATTATGATAAATAAAAGTCAGTAATCAAAATTTTTTCTTTTGTTAATAATTAGGCATTAATTAGATATTAATTAAGTAAATAGTATCAGAAAATAAATAATAAGTGATTTTAAATTGTAAAAAATACTAAATTATAAAGTCTTTGCAAAAAATGAATAGTTCCACTCTGATTTTCAGACTTTTTGAAATTTTATTTTTAAGTTCTTGAAGGAGATGTACATGTTTTTGCCAGAAAGTGCCGACTTGCAAATATTATATTTTTTTGGCATTTCAAGTGATTTTTAATCATTTGAGACTAAAATTCGAACTAGTGGTGCATGGCATTTTGCCTTAAGGAAAATTGCTGAAACTTTCCGTACCTTAATTAAATATTCGAGAAATAAAAATTATAAATGATCAATAAAAATTAATCAATGATTAATGATAAGAGTTTTAAATATTTTCAAATGGAATATTATAGTTACTACAGATTTTATCATTCATATTTTATATTGCAACGTCTTAATCGTACAAAACAAAAGATGTAAACATGTATAAACAGTACCTAATTAAGCTCATTTTGAATAAATCAATTCGATTGCTTTATCTAATTTTTCTATAAATTATTTAGGGCAACGTACCTATATAAAATATACATATTTTAAAACAAATTGTAAACTTATAATTATGTACCTAAAGTACATATGTGGTTCGAATTTTTTAAATTAAAAAATTAACTTTGTATATATTCTTTAAATTTAATTAAGACAGAATAATTTTGATATTTTTAAAAACACAAAAAAATCAAATTCATGTAAAATTTAATTAAAAAAATTAGCTTTCAAACATGTTAAAAAATCTTGTCATTTTTAAAAATTCTGAAAAAAATTCTTGAGAATTTTAAATAATTTGGATTGTTTGAAACTTCGAAAAAAAATCGATTTTTTGTCATATTTTCATGTATATTGCTAATAATACAAAACGGTTTAAAATACTAATTTTTACTAACTAATATTTCTGAAATTCTCAGAAATAAAAATTTCGATAGATGTAATAAAAAAAACATTTTTTCCAAAGTTGTCTTATCTAGACCAGTTCCCCAAGATTAATTTAAAAATTTTAATTAAAATATCAATAACCTAATCTACTAAAGTTTTAGATGGATTTTCTTACCGACTAGATCCCGTCGCCCTAGAATCATAATTTAATAACCCATCATCTAATTTCATTTAATTTAATCGTCGTTCTGATTTGAATGTGCAACAAAGTAAAAAGTAATTAGGCTATATATATAAATTATCTTGCAAGTTAGTAGTAATTAAAGACATTCACGACATCAACATAATAAAGATCTAATTATTACTTTTATTATCGTTTATCATCAAATGCTTTAAAATCTATTGATGCAGCAAATGGAATTATCCGGAACCGAGATAATCATCTCACAGTTAACTCAGTCGCAGGTAAAAATAAAAAAGCAATAAATCCATTAATCAAATAGTTATATATTTGAATTTTGAGCGTGTGTAGAATTTGTTTGATTGTTGTTGAAATATAAGACAATGAAACATTTGATATCAATATTTTTGTTGAAATTGATAAAGCACTACAATGGAAGCTGATCTGTTTTGGACAGATTCTGAAAAGGGCCCCAGCCACGCATTTGTACTTCCTAAAGTACGATAAAATTATTAAAGAATTTTGAAACGTAAATAAATAAATTTTCAAAATAAGCCATACGAGAGTGTAAAAAATATTTGCTAACTTAATACATATAAACGAATCCATAGCATTAATTGACTTTAGTTAAGAAAAATAAAATTATTTGCATTGGCATTGATTAATACAAACTACTGCTCATATTTTACGAACACTTTAAAAAAAGGCAACCCAATGGCATTTTCTAAGATAAGAATATGAAAATAAAAGTTATATACATGAAAAGCAATATGCTAATATTTCAATAAATATATAGAATATTGGTATATATAGAATACATTATGATGATAGTTTTGTCGACGTTGATACATATTTCTAATATTTTTGCAGCCCAATCGCCGAATTAAAATAAAGATTAAATAACAAAATTCTATTAAACATTTCGACACTTGATGTGTGTCATCAGTAATCTAAAAAAGATATTACATAAATACAAAGTTGATAATAAATATAAATATATAAAAAGGAGAAAATTATACATACCAAACCAGGAAAAACAACAGAAAAAATTAATTATAATGTAAAATTGATTGAGCACTAAATTTGTGTAAAATAATAAAATTCTATTATATTAACAACTAGAAATTGAAGGAGCACATATTTCCCTCCTGTATTTTATGTTATTAATAGCGGTGCATTATGAACACTGATCAAGGTTACAAAGCAAGTGTAGTGATGGAGTGGGAGCGGGGTGTGAGAACCGAAAGGGTCACAAGGAAGAAATATAACGAACGAAAGATTCTAAAACTGTATAGAATTATTTTTCATGAAATTAATGATGACTTTGTAACTGCCATGTTAAAGATGAGAGAAATTACGTTTGTTGACACTAGAAGTATTAAGGGATATAAGTAAAGACTCAACTGTCTTTCTAAGATCACAATTTTTTTCAATGTATAGGATGGAAAGATTTGACATGTTAAAAGTATGGTTCAAGTTAATCATATGTTCTGAAAGCAACGTTTTGAATTGATTTGGGTTTCTAGAATTATATATATGTTGATTAACCGTCCCTTGTATATATATTGAGAACTTTCACCAATGTAACAACTATTGCAATCATTGCAGTCCAACTTGTAAACAGAATCAGTAACCCTATCAGCGGGAGTTTTTGATTTAAGAGAAGAAAAAAGGCAACTAAGTGTTGTCAAAACTGAAAACCAAAAAAAATCTTCAGCGGCAAATAACTTTTTTAAAAAATAAGAAAAATTGCTTAAGAAAGGTAAACAAATAACACCTTTATATTTATCTAAAGAGGAAGAATTAGATTTTGAAAAAGAATTGTTAAGATAGGAAAAACTGTTTAAATTGTTTTGTAAAATCTCAAATCTATTTTTAATGACGTTATTACTTTAGAATACATTATATAAAATGCATGAAAAAATCCAATAAATTAAATTATAAGCACTAAAAGCATTCAAAAGTATTCAAAACCTTCAGAGGAAATATGAAAGCAAGAAGGTATTTGAAATTCTTATAAGAAAAGCTCATAATGGGACAACGGCCAGTTAATATCATTCAACATCTTTATGTTACAGTTTTGATATAGAAACAGATTCCAATTACTAAAATATTTCAATAATTAAAAAATAATTTGAACAGATAATGATCGAATCAAAACCGATTATTAGCAGTACTAAAAAGTGATCGAAACATCCTAATTTAATGCTCCCAAGCAAAACAATAACTGAGTTTACTTGAATTGTAATTTCGAAACGTTCATAATGCAATAAAATCTTTTTTATGCCGCCATAAAAGTCTGTTGCAAATATGAAATTTATGTATTTATATTATGATCTTGTTATGAACAATAAACTGTGTTGCGAGTGAGCATGAGGATTCCTCGAGCATACTTCTTAATTGCAATTGTGCAACACGCCCAATAAAAAGACTAATAACGTCTCGATTTTTTTCTATTGCTCTTCAGTCTTTTTCAAGATGTTCGTGTAGGATGCGTTTCCTCACCTTTACCTTTTAAGGATTACTTGGCATCATTAAAATGTTGACGAGTGCTAATGGAGATGAAATAAAAAGACTGAGCAACGTCCAAACGATGGTAAATGCAACTTGGAAAAAAGTCTGAAGATTTTAATAACAATTGATGCTAAAAAGTGTTTAGTTTTTAACTATTACGATGTTTTGATATGTTTATATGTCGTAAATCATCAAGGTAATTTTTAACGCAAGTTATTATACCAAATATTCTCAAAGTCTTACTTCAGAAATGAATATGATAATTATTATAATGTATTATTAGTAGTATTAAGAATGGTAACCATAATTTTTTTAAGTATGCTGCGGTACGGGGAAGGAGGTGGAAATTTACACTAAATATCTTAAAAATGATTTAAAAAAAACAAATACCATTAATTGATACAATGAAAATTAGTTTTTTTTTTTGATAAATCGATTCTTTCAATCAGAATTATTGACTTTTAGTAGGACTTTCTTATTCGATTACATATTAATATAACTTATATCTTATATTTTTCGATTTGTATGTTATTTTTTCACTTTTACGCCTCGCATAATATTTTGTTTAATTGTCTTCATGATTAGTTTAGCATATTTCTAGATTTTAAAAAATTTCTATTTAAAAAAAATAAGCATTTGTAAAATAAAAATGAAAGTTTAAAATTATCAATATGAGAAGCAGTTTTTAACCCGCATTATAAATTTAGCATAAAAAATTTTCATATACATAACGTATAGTTTCCTATGAGCATACTCGTTGTATATATCATTTTCAGTTATTTGATTGAAAGTTGTTTCATTATCAATTATCCCGGACAAACCGGGACGTATGTTCATCTTATATTAACTGAGTAACTTTTAACATAAGGAACCTAGTTTTGTTTTTTCTAATATATATTTATTTGAACTATAATTGTGAGGATGCAAATAAATTAAATATAAATAAAATATTTAACAAAAAAAATAGAACTAATGTTCAGGGGCCCTGAGTGCATTAGTTGTAAGAGCTATGCGGTTACAATTACAATTATGTCAAGCAGCATTGACATCAGTTTTAACTTGAAAGTGTAGTTAGCAGTATGTTTCTAATTATAAGTAAAAATTGCCTTTCTGGACACTGCCGCATCAATAAAAAAAATCATCAGTATTATAGAAACTGTATTCATAAAAATTTGTCAAATAGGGAGAGGAAAACCGTTTGGGTTGTCATCTAAAAAACTACATCGAAAAGAAATCATCGCAATAGCTTATAGAACTGTGAAATGCTTATTGTTAATAATATATAAAAAATACTATTGTACTGAAACTGATATACTGGTATACTATACAAATAAAGGTTTTGTATAAAAATTGGCATACTAAAGTAATGTCATTACATAGTTAATGTATCAAAATCGCCGAAAAAATGTTTTAATTTTATTAACAGTAAAAACAGATTTCTCCAAATGATACAGAAAGACTTGAAACGAGGAAAAAACAATACAAAATTAGCAAGGATTTTATAGCTTTTTTTTAAAGAAAACTAATGCTTATTAAGATAAATTAATTGTAACTTGACATAAATAAGCATTTACGGCCATCTTTATTAATATTCGAAGAATTTCTCGTCACAATTTCCTCCAACATTCATCTAAAAGATTGAATCGTCAAGTCGTTAAGAAATACGTTTGGAATTATGTCCTTAAACAAGTTTGTTTATTTATCATGAAAGAACCTATGTAATAAATATAATAAAAGTTATGTTGTTAGAATTACCAACAATTAGAGAGAGAATTCAAGATAATAAAACTTAATGCCGTTAAAGTTCTATTTATACATGTATCGAGAAATTAATTTACACATAAAAATAGAAATATTCAAAAATGAAGAAAGTGTTTCGTCTCAAAGATGAGGTGCATCAAGTCAGGAAAGCATAACTTGAAGTGAATTCTAGTTATTAAGCTTTACCTACTATTATACTTCAATATTCATTCATTCATCATAAAAGCAAACTATTTAGCAGTCAATAAAAATATTTGATAACTATTTCCATTTTTAGTTCTCTTTGAAACTTTCATATATTATATTAATAATTAATATTTGATATAATTATAAGTAAATATGTTATTGCTATTAATTATATAACTGTAATAACTTTTTTATTAAAATAACAATCGAAATTATCATTTATAATTAGTTCTTCTTTAATCTATGTACAAGCATTCGCAATAATTTATTCAAAATATATTCAAACGGTATTGGAAAATTATTTTATCAATATAGTTTTGAGCATTTTCATGCTCCAGAAATAAATTTTCTAACAAGGTAATAGATATATTTTTATTATTAATAATTTATACTACAAAATAATTCTTATAATTATAATTTGTTGTACCAAAATTATTTATATAATATGTTAAAAACAAAATTAATTTTCAATGAAGTAATACATTATTTACTTACTTAAATTTCATATGCAATAATTAACATTTGTCTAAGTAGGATTCTAAATATTTATTTAAAAAAACAACATTTATTAAATTGAACAAGCAGGAAAATGTTGAAAAGCAATGTATTGTAGTATAATTATTCCTACGAGTGTAAACTCATATTAAAGTGAATACTGAAAAACAGGTTAATAGCTTTAAGTTAAAGATTAAGATGTTTTCATCCGATACGACTTTCCTTATTTACTATAATCAATATATTTGATTATTTTCATAAAATTTTAAATTGACCATGTATTAATCTCCATGTTTTATCATTTGAAGTTATTTGTAATAAGTCGTTAAATAAGATCTTACTTAATATAGTTATAAACTTAACTGACAATGAGAAAAAGTTCTATCATACAGTACCCTAATAATATATATATATATATATATATATATATATATATAGTAGAGTGGGGCACAAAAAGCCAATTTGACTTCGGTTAATGATATTTTCAAAACCAAACCAATTATATCACAACAAATAACACATATCAAACAAACAGCTATTTGGCTATGTGCAGTAAGACTCCTGGCTAATTCGTCATTGTAGAATTGTGTTTTTTGCCAAAAAATTGTTACCTGGACGTTTTTAACTCATTATTCATCTTTTTCTTTATTATTTTGTCAATCAAAGATATAATCTTATATTACAAAACTGCTTGCTTAGGTAATAAAGAGAACTATCAAATAAAGTATACAATATACATAATAAGTAAAAAACTAGCTGTAAGTGGAATTCTGTCTTAAGGCAATTAGGGCATCGTGCCTTAAGGCAAATTGCTGGAACTTCCCGTACCAAAAATTATTATTATTTTTTAAAACGATTAACATTTTTGAAAAAAAATTAGTTTTAAAAAATAAGATTTTTGAGAAACTATAAATTGGACAAAAAATTAGTTTTTTTTGAAAAAAAAAATATTTTAAAAAATTTTTTTTTTAATTTTTTTTTTTTTTTTGAAAAAAATTTTTTTTTCTTTATTTTGACATATTGTGGAAGATCTGAACTTTTTTTTCAAAGCAATCGTACTGCTTTAACTACCTAGGAACAAAATATAAAGCGCGTAAGCGCCGCGTCGCTGTCTAACGCATAAGCATTGGTACGGAACCGATAGGAATGTTAACAAAATGTATACTTATTGTTAAAATCTCTATAAAATGTCTGATAATTTGATGTGCATATGTCTAATGATCATTTTTGACCGCCAAATGGCTCATTTTTTTACTTTTTCCTCTATATCTCCGAAACCGCTGGACCTACCTTCATGAAAGTTGTATCGATTCTTCATCTTGTCAATACAAATAAAATTTTTTTGAATTATTAAAATCGGACGCTCCGTTCTCTTAAAAACTGAGTTACCGTTTTCGGAACTTTTTACCCCGTATCTTCGGAACGGCTTGACCTGCCTTTGCCAAAAACTAATCAGCACGTCTCCTTATCAATACGGATCGAATGTTTTTTGAATTATTCAAATCGGTTGATCCGTGTTCCCGAAATCGTCGACGAAAATTTGTATCCGCACATACATACACACACATACATACATACACACACACATACACACACACATACACACACACATACACACACACACACACACACACACACACACACACATACATCCATTTTTTCTAAGGTATGCCAAAATGTTCAGAAACCTCTGAAACGTAAAGATATATAAAAATTTTCATTTTCGATTTTTTTGCGATTACTATAACTTGCCCTACGGGAAGTTAATAAGAAACTAAAAAAAATAATAAATTGAAATAAAAAATAAAAATTTAAATAAAAAAATTGGCTTGGTGTTAGATGTTGCCCACTAAGTTTTACCGGAACACGCATTTGTTTAATGCAGCGGTAGATCAGCGGGCCATTTCCTTTTCAGTCTTCTGTGGGTCTGGGCAAAGTTTTGATGGCTAGATTTGTATGCATTTGCAGTTCGTTGTTGTTTGTTGTAATTCAAGATTCTTAATTTCATTTGTTCATGAACTGTTTTGATGTTTAGATTTTTATGAAGGCAGAAGTTGGAGATACACCATGGTGCATTTGTAAGTAAACGTAAAATTTTATTCTGACATCTTTGAATAATATTGATGTTGGATTTACTGGCACGGCCTGAAAGTTTTATGCAATAAATCTAGATGAGGATGATAACCGTTTTGTAGTTGAGGACTTTATTTTCAGGTGGTAAATAATTTTTTCTGCCAAACAGCTAACACAAATCTTTTATTTTTAATTATATTTGTTTTTGCTTATTAAGGACATGCTCTCTCCAATTTAATTTGGAGTCAAGGTGCATGCCCAAATATTTTACACTGCTGCAATTCGGAAAGATTTACTTATTGAGGAGGGCAAGAGGACTATTGTGCTTGCTCAATGAAAAAATAATGTGTTGCGATTTGTCGGTGTTGATATTAATATGCCATTTGCGGAGCCATGATTCAAATGATGATAGATATTTTTGGACTTTTTCAGTGGCAGCTGTAATGTACACGAAGTTGAAGATTATCTACGTCATCGGCGTATGTACAAATCATCAGATCTTCTTCAGTAGGTAAATCTCTTGTGTAAACAATATACAATAGTGGACTCCGGACGCTGTCCTGTGGTACGCCACACTATGCCACGTTTTTAACTCATATGCGGGATAGATGGGACGACCAGGTCCAATATCTTACTTTTATTTTTAAAGGAATTTTCCAAAATAATAGCTATATTATTCAACTAACGCAAAATATAAATTTTATGGGTTTATTTTTATAGATATAATACTGTAAATATTCTTGATCTAATATTTTGTCAGAAATATCCATCAGTATAGTTGGAATAACTATTTATTTAACTTATCTCTTGCAAAATTGCATTTGTTAACTTAATTTACGTTCTTCTTTACTATTTCTTATTTTTACTTGGGAGCGTCAAGGTACTGTTGGTCCTTTTTACCTAACCCACATATAAGCTTTAACAGAGGTTATATAAAAAAACTTAAAATATTTCTGTCGTCGCTGTCATTCGAATCAATCCTGAATGTATTTTATGTAATCGCCGCTCGAATCGTTTTTGCTTTATCACTTTTAAAATGTAATTACATTTTATATCTTGTGAAAATGATATCGCTTGTTAAGATATTCTTGTAAATATGATGCACTAATTGCCCACCGTCGTAAAGCGTTCCTGCGCTGCGCTCGCTTTACGACGTTGAATAAAGTACGAACGAGAAATAGTACGAGGACGCGTGTTCGTGTGAGAGATTATCGGTAAACAACAATAAAAAGGGAAGGAATTGATAAATTGTTGCAGATTATCTAACTAAAATAAATGAATTATGTTGATAAATTATTTGAAGCGGCAAGCTTGGCTATTTTTAACATTCACGTAACGTCGAATAGTCGTGAAATTTGAAAAATACATGCATGCAACACTCACTTTTCACCTTAGTATCACACTTTCCAATTTCATTAATAATTTTTAACCCGATCGATAACTGGACAATTATTGGATAACTTGATCAATTATTGTTTTTTTGTAGACGTTTTTCGCTGATTTTCGATTCAAATTTGTCAAAGTTAATAAAAAAGCTTGCTTTATTTTTTCAAAAAGCATTTTATTTTCATTACTGGTTGAACACCTCTAACACCTTTATGAATTTTTAACTTCCCGTAGGGCAAGTTATAGTAATCGCAAAAAAATCAAAAATGAAAATTTTTATATAACTTTACGTTTCAGAGGTTTCTAAATATTTTGGCATACCTTAGAAAAAATGGATGTATGTGTGTGTGTGTGTGTGTGTGTGTGTGTGTGTATGTATGTATGTACGTGTGTGTATGTATGTGCGGATACAAATTTTCGTCGACGATTTCGGGAACACGGATCAACCGATTTGAATAATTCAAAAAACATTCGATTCGTATTGATAAGGAGACGTTCTGATTAGTTTTTGGCGAAGACAGGTCAAGCCGTTCCAAAGATACGGGGCAAAAAGTGCCGAAAACGGTAACTCAGTTTTTAAGAGAACGGAGCGTTCGATTTGAATAATTCAAAAAAATTTCACTTGTATTGAAGATGAAGAATCGATAAAATTTTCATGAAGGTAGGTCTAGCGGTTTCGGAGATATGAAGGAAATGAGCCATTTGGCGGTCAAAAATGATCATTAGACATATGCACATCAAATTACCAGTATTTTATAGAGATTTTAACAATAAGTATACATTTTGTTAACATTCCTATGGTTTCCGTACCAATGCTCATGCGTTAGACAGCGACGCGGCGCTTAAAAAAAGAGTTCAGATCTTCCCCAATATGTCAAAATAAAGAAAAATTTTTTTTTTCAAAAAAAAAAAAATTAAAAAAAAAAAATTTTTTTTTTAATTTTTTTTTTTTAAAAAAAAGTAATTTTTTGTCCAATTTATAGTTTCTCAAAAATCTTATTTTTTCAAAGTAATTTTTTTTCAAAAATGTTAATCGTTTTTAAAAAAATAATAATTTTTGGTACGGGAAGTTCCAGCAATTTGCCTTAAGGCACGATGCCTTAATTGCCTTAAGACAGAACTCCACTTACAGCTAGTTTGAAAATAATTTTATTACCAGACATTCATTTAATTGTATTAGGGTAGTCCTTAGTATGGATATTTTCGAATTTCCTTGCTCCTAGGGGCTCAAATGCTTCCAAATTGATTGAAAAAAAAATTCAAAAAGTTTAAGATCTTAAGTATTAACTTTAAGTCCACACTACAACCAAAGTTTCTTGGTTCTGCATCCTTAGTAAATTCTTGTATTATGAAATATATCAAATTTTTGTTGTTTATTAGATTTTTAATACATTATTAGATTTTTAATTTTATAAATTATTCAATATGAGTTTATAATATCACTTACTATAAGTGAAGAAGAGATAGTAGACGTAATTTTAAATTCATGTATCTTGCATATTAATATTGAATCTAAAAATCAGTGCAAATTTTAGTATTTCAGTATTTATAAATTCAATATTTCAATAAAAATTGAAGTTTCACTCGAATAATTGGAATGTTTGCGTGAATTTATTATATTCACGGAACTAAAAAATTTAAAATAATGTAAGCATATTATTAAAATCTCCATAAATCGCTAAAAACCTGATTTTATTATGTGCGCATATCAAATGCTAATGTTTTACGATGAAATAGAAAATTTTAACACTTCTATTTAGAATTGAGTGAGTCACCTTACGCATAGTTAATACAAATCGAACTTTTTTGAAAGATCTAAATCGGTTCAGCAAATCTTTTAAATGTTGTGAAGACACAACACTGCACATAATTTTTTTTAATGTATGCAAAAATATAGAGATTACAAAATAATCTAAAAGGTTCTATCTACTTTGAAAATCAGCGGTTTAATTTGTTTATTTTATCGTTGGTAACCATTATACACATTTATATAATGATAAATTATAAATTATATATTTATAATAGCGTTAAAAATATGTATAATATTCAAAAACAATAATGTAATTAAAATAATACTTTAAATATGACATGATCGGTTTGTCATTGTAATTAGCATTTAGAAATGAACCTTCATAGAGAAATGAAGTAATTGCTGATTACTAACTTCTATAATATTAGTTCATACAGTGGATTATGTTAAACAACGCCTAAACAAATATTGTTTTCGCAACTTCACTCATCATGTAATAATTGTGTTTAAAGAACTTCGTGAAATTAAAATTAACATACATTTATTGACTGATGTTTTTTTTTTACATTTTCGCTGGCGATATGATCTCATTCCTTGAACAGTTTTGCCTAAAAAATATTTTCCATTTCAATAACTACAAAGATTTATAGAAACTACGGATAATATAGAAATTATTTCAATAAACTTATGTTTCATTCACGGTGCAAATGCTGCATTTGTTTTATTATTTTCATTACAATTATTTACGGGGGACAGGGTAAAATATTCTTTTGATTCAGGCATTTTTCATTATCAAGATTTGTATTGCGATGTAACTTTAAAATGTTTATTTATCTATGCCGATTACCTTGTTGATATCGGTATGCATACGACGTTGACGCCGGTACGCATACAACGTTGATTCCGATGCTTAGTCATGCCTAAAGAAGTTATACTTCAAAAGCGTTTCAACAATTCGAGGCAACCCGATGCAATACGTCGAATGCGGGACAAATATTACTTTTACGAAAGTCCTCGACACAATGTGATTTTAAACGATTCTATATAAAATATTTTATTTTACTGAAAACTATGACATTCTTCTTTGGAAAATATACTAGGTGGGCAATTTTGTAATTTACTTATTTGAAATATACTATTCCATAAAGTTTTAATAGTTTATGCAACTGAACAAGAAAAGTTGCGTTAGCACTGGATCTATAAAAATAAATTGAATAAGAACAAAGTACAGTACGAAGTGTGTGCAAGTTTCCTGTATTTCTTCATATAATGTAACTGCAACAATGAATTAAAAATTAAAGAAATAATAAAAAATTAAGAAAAATGCGTTTGCTGTACCGGATATTCGGTCTGTAAATAATCGGATAACTTCTCGAGTTTGCAACAATAGTTCGCATGTTTGAGCAATAAAGCTAACTATCCGGAGAAAACCCTTTAACCGCAACGTGTTCGTTCGGCAATTAATACAAAAAAACACATTTATGGCTCGGGAATTAAAAATGTTGGCGATCACATCAACTTGGTTTCATTTTTTTACGATCTTGGGGAGAATAAGGTTTCTGCACCGCAGCCGCTTTATTAATTTTTATATTTTGACTCAAACTAAATCTAAAAATTAAACAATTATTTAATCTATTTACCCTAAGCAAAATATATAGCTTTATTTTTGGAATATAACAATACTACTTCGAACAGTAGTCAGAACTTAGAAGTCCTATAACATAAAGTGATGATTTTATTTTAACTTAACTATGTCGCCGAACTTTGTAGAAGGTTGAGTAACGCAACTATTGGCGTATACAGATGAGTTTTTTTGAGAAAGCAAAAATTTTTACTTGAAAATATATTTCTATGTGTATTTCCAAGTGTAAACCAATGTTTCTACTGTTTGACATCAGGCTGCCAAGGCGGGTTGATGAACTTTTGATTGAATGGCCAATGGCCATAGTTCTGACCATTGGATGGAGAAGCTCAATTTTAATAGAGTGAACATAAAGAATTGTTTGATGCATTAAACTAAAATAAAACAAAACTACATATAAAATTATTGCAGCGAACAAGGTTTTCAGATTAGATTTTTTGCCCAAAAATATTGAAATGTAAACTTTATATAAATAATTTCTGCCATATCAAACAAAATAAGACTAAACTGTATATGATGGAAATATTATTGGTAAAGTTTGAGGATTTTTAAAAACGATCTAATTCTCTTGAAATAATGATTTTCGTACGTATTTCTTGTAATCTGAGAATATAACCCTTGATAATAGAAAGACAGACCCAAAGTACATTTAAAACCAACGATAAGTTTTTGAATATCTCAATAAATGAAGAAAGTAATTAATAACTTCAAAATACGCATCATTTGAGTTTTATGTCATTTTTTAATTCTCGTCATCGCATTTTTATTAAAAAACATTATTCCTAGTTGTGTTATAGAAATATTGTGTAATGATAAATATGTGATAATGATATGTTATAGAATAATTGTGTATGCTCGGGGATATTTGTAACAGGTGTAACTAGTAACATCCTAACTAGGAACGTCCTTGCAAATATTGTCATACCTTCTGTCCGGCAGACCGGCGCAATAAACAGAACTGTGCAGGTCCGCAATTTTTGACAGGTAATATAAAATTATGATTTGCGTTATTATTACCTAATGTGTAATAACTTTTGTGATTGCTAAATTGTATAAATAGTTATCTTGATTCAAGCGATAAAATAGCGCCTGGGGTTAGTTGAAACAAAACCTTGAGACTAGTTGTAACGTACAAAAGTATATACAGTTTCAAGTGAAAAAGATTGAATGAAATCTATAGTGTGTAAGATGTGAGCACATGTTACTTTTGTAACAAGAGATACCATACTTTTATTTTTATCATGATATTAATTGCAGTATATGTTGATTTATGATACAATTTCATATTGCAAGAGACATATAATATTTTATTTGCATGAATTATAGTTTGCACTTATGTATGAAAATAATTACCTAGAAACAAGTCAATTTTCAAAAAAAATTGTAAAAAATAAAGCATTATTTTAGAAGCATTTTTTTTGTCGTTACTACTTGCTCCGGTCGATGTTACAACTTGCTTTTTTTATAACTTGAATAATTGGGAAATAATTAAGAAGCAAGCATGAAATAATTTTTACTTAATTTGATAGAGAAGTAGTCACAGCAAATTTCCATCTTTATTCCGTAGAAATATAATCAGTGGATCTCAAAACATATTAACAAGAAATAACCACTAGCCCCCCTATGAAAAAAAAACTGAAGATCAGACAGACTTAAGTTGAATATACCATGGAAAATAAATTTTTTCAAATTTGTTTTTACTTAGATTCTTATTAGTAACACAATATAAATTATTCCATATATGAGTATCATCGATTTTTTTCTTGATTTTTTACCTATTTATAACAATATTGTACATAAATATTGATTTCAATAATACACGAATGAGGTAGTAATAAATATTTATAAACCAATGTCATATGCATGAGTTATGATGATAATAAATCAATAAATGTTATATGTTAAATAAGTCATTTTATGGCCATGTGGAAGATGATTCTTCGATAATAACAGAACAATCGAATCTCGGTGGTCTATTACTTATTGTTAGCAAACTCTAACCGGGAATATGAAGACGTTAGATCGAAGATGTTCTCTTAGTTTTAATAAAACGGCCAAGTTTTCGCTACTTAATGTTGAGAAAGTCAAAGATTTCTTTTCCAAAGATTGTATTAGATGAGTTATACGTTCGGCATAGAAATGTTCATATTCGATAAGCACGTTTACACAATGAACTGGCACAAATAAAGTTAACAGATGCGTTTTATAGATATTATAATGGATTATGGAAGAAAATGACCGACAGTTATCTATATAGTCAATCAGCAGTTAATAATCTGGAACGCGCTTATTTTCAACAGCGTTTTCTTCGCAAAAATAAATTTTATAACGACTTACGGTATCAATGCAATATATTTATTGTGTACATAATAAATACAAGTGGATTGAAAAATGTGCAGCTAAAAAGTGTACATGTAAAGATCAGATATCAGCGATTTATGTCCACTTTATAATCACTCAGTGGTTGTTGCAATGTCATCGTAACCTAATTTATGCGAAACTATAAATTCAGATCATAATTAAATCAGGTTGCAGTAATAAAGTTGCGCTGCCGTAGTTTTACGTGACATCACGGTTAAGAGATAGAAGAACTTTTTTTAATTTTATTATATTTTGAAAAAAAAAGCTTTCAACTTGGCCTTTTACTTCAGACTCAGTGATTCTGACTGTTTCAATTATCCTTTGAGGAGATTGCGAGATGAAATTAAACTATTGTTAGCTAAAGTTTTTGAATATACATATTTCTTATGATAAGTAGAGTTTACTCGATAGATTGATTTTGATAATTACTTTCGGACCAAGTATCTTTAACACCCATACAGCGATATGCAATATAGGGTAAGTCGTGGCACAAAGGTCCAATTAGACTTCGACCAATTATATTGTGAAAATCACACCAAATATATCACAACAAATTACACATATCAAACTAAAAAATATCTGACCATAATCGGTAAAACCCCAGCTACTTTATCATTGTAGAAATGTATTTTTTGCTGTTTTTGAAAAATTCGTCACCTGGTCTTTTTCACCCCATAGGGTGAAATAGCGGCAAGCAGGTCCAATTTCTTATTTTTAAGTTTAAAAGGATTTTACGAAATGATAGCTACAATATTCAACCAACGCAAAATGTCATTTTCACAGGAATAAGTCTGTATATAACCTTGATCTAGTATTTCATCAGAAATCTTAAAAATTAACAATACATCCTATAAAACAATTAAATAAGGTATAATTAAAAATAAACCTCGTTCTACCCTATGTAAATATAAATTTCAAAATTGGAAAAAATGTAGGATTAATTTTAGGAAAATTTTCAACACATTCTACTTTTATCATTAATTTAAAAATAAAATATATTTTTATCAGTTTATATGCTCACATTGAATCTCATGTAGACATGCTCTCCAATGATAAAATGCTATAATACTTAGTAGTAAAAATATTTTTATCTCTTCTGGCCAATTTATTTCAATCCCTTGAACTGATTTGTATTTATATATATATATATATATATATATATATATATATATATATATAATATAAAATTTGGATAGTGAGAAAAAAATTCTGTACAATATGATCAACTATTTTTAACAACATTTTTTATTTCAAGAAATATAATTAACCAAACATAATACGATTGCAATGCAAAATTTGGGTTGAAATAACCGATAACTAAAATTTATTATTTTGTCTTGCCTCCCTCTCCATACATAAATTATCAAATTGGTTAATAAGTTATCAAATTTGGCAATTTGGCTAATATAAATATCCGTAAACAAGCTGAAAGTTTAAGAAAAATATGTTCTTCTGTTCTGGAGCCCTCTTAAAATGACGAATTTGTGCACTTACAAGCTTATCGCGTCGAAAAAAATTTAACTAGTGACCCATGGCATTGTGCCTTAAGACAAATTACTGAAACATCCCGTACTGAAAACTACATTTTATAAAAAGCTTTAAATTTTTTTGAAAAATGAAACAAAAGAACTTTTAAAACACATTTTTTGTATTTTGAAATTTTTCGAAAATTATGAAGTTTTTGCAAAGCAATCGCGCTGCGTAGCTGTTTCAAAACTCAATTACCATTTTTTGTAATTGCCTGTACCAAAAGCTAATCAGCATGTCTCCTCATCAATACAAATCTAATATTTTTTAATTATTCAAGTCGATTTCGAGAACACGGATCAACCGATTTAATAATTCAATCTCCTATCAATTCCTATTGATAAGAAGACGTACTGATTAATTATTGGCTAAGGCAGGTCCAACTGTTTTGAAGATACGAGCCAAAATGCCAAAAATGATAATTCAGTTTTTGAGAGAAAAAGCGTCCAATATCATTCAAAAAAATTTACAGAAAATTTGTGGTGGGCAGGTTTAGCGGTTTCGATGATCCAATAAAAAAATTTGAAAAAGAAACATTAGGCGGACAAAAGTGTTCATAAGACATATGCACATTAAATTATCGGATATTTTAACGATATTATGATAATGAGTATGAATTTTGTTTACCTTTATATGCGTTCTGTAACATTGTTTATCCGTTAGACTGCGACGCGGCGCGTACGCGCTTCTATATTGTGTTCCTACGAAGCAGAAGCAGCGCGATTGCTTTAAAAAAAAGTTCGAAAGTTTGTAAAATTTCAGGGATGGGGTGGCATTTTTGTCAGTGCCCCGGGGCGCCAAATTTCTAAATCCGGCCCTGTATATATATATATATATATTAGGGTGGTCAAATGGTTCCAAATAGAAAAAAAACAATTCTCTGAAAGTTTTAGCTCTTAATATTAACGTTTAGATAGAGCGCAATTCAATCAAAGTTTTGTA
Source organism: Ctenocephalides felis (assembly GCF_003426905.1). NCBI lineage: Eukaryota > Metazoa > Arthropoda > Insecta > Siphonaptera > Pulicidae > Ctenocephalides > Ctenocephalides felis. The sequence continues at coordinate 21,382 of NW_020538799.1, forward strand.
TGGAAATAGCATGAAAAAATTTTCAAAAATTTTTAAATTGTTTTTTAGATGTAATTTAGCGAACAAATTAATGAATACAACTCATTCATTTGTCGCTAAGTTACAACTAAAACATTTTTTTTTTAATTTTCAAAAATTTTTCCATGCTCTTTCTATACAAAACTTTGATTGAATTGCGCTCTATCTAAACGTTAATATTAAGAGCTAAAACTTCCAGATAATTGTTTTTTATCTATTGTAAGATGCCCAAAAACACAATGTCACGCTGCCTAGTTTTTTATGAAAATCAATTGTGTATATATGTAGTCAAAGATCAGTACCATATTTAATTTGGGGAAGCAGTTTGATGAAGACATGATGACATTTGAGAAAAACGATATACCGGCTGTCCCGAGCGCGCAATGCCGATGTGCATATAATGCAAAATGCCGGATGACCGGTTGCAACAAACCGCTTTGTTATAGCCGGACGATACAGTTACAATACAAGACACTATCCAGAGATCGACATTTTCAATATCAACTACTAATGCTGTGTAACAATTTGTATAATATAACACAATACAATCATTCCGTAGATTGAACGACACTGTTCTTGTTGCCGAGCACACGGACAAAAGCACGTGATGATTGATTCATGTCTTCATTAGCCACCGTGCATTCGGAGTTCCAGGTCGTAATTTATACGCATTTTAGTATATATTGTAGACAATGGATAGAGGACGTTTAAGTGATGGAAATTATGTTCAATCTTTCAATGATGACACCGCTCGACAGAAGATTACAAAAAAATAGTGTGTATGACAAGAAATGAACATTACTTTGAAAGTTCTAAACTTTCCGGCAACTTAAGTTGTTAGGACGTACTGCCAGTCGCCTTATATATTCATTTCAAATCTATTTTTCTTAGAATATTGAGTTTTTTTAAAATATCACAAATGAATCTAACTTTATTATAGTTTTCCAGAAGATACAAACGTTTTTCTTATAATTTTAAAAATTCGAAAGCTTACTCATATATTCGAAATAAATAATTTTAACTTTGCTTTAATTCAATTTTGAAATGTTTATATAATTCTCAGAAATATGAGATATAAGGTTCTTGGGTGCCTTCATTCTTGAAGCAATTAGGTGTGTTTCTATAAAAGCAATTATTATAAACATTCATCGAATTTTATTGATTTTTAACTTCCCGTAGGCCAAGTTATAGTAATCGAAAAAAATCGAAAATGAAAATTTTTATATATCTTTACGTTCCAAAACCTTTTGAACATTTTGAAATGCATTAGAAAAAAATTGATGTATTTTGTGTGTGAGTGCGTGTATTTGTGTGTGCGTGTATGTGTGTGTGTGCGTATACAAATTTTCGTCGACTATTTCGGGAATACGGATGAAGCGATTTGAATAATTCAAGAAACATTCGATTCGTATTAATAAGGAGACGTGCTGATTAGTTTTTGGCGAAGGCAGGTCTAGCCGTTCCGAATATATGGGGCAAAAAGTGCCAAAAACGGTAACTCAGTTTTATTGGAGCGTCCAATTTGAATAATTCAAAAAACATTTTACTTGTATTAACAAGATGAAGAACTGATCAAATATTCATAAAGGCATTTCTAGCGGTTTCGGAGATCTAGTAAAAAAAGTAAAAAAAATGCTATTTGGCGGTCAAAAATGATCATTAGACATATATAGACATAATATGCGCATCAAATTATCAGATATTTTATAGAGATTTTAACAATAAGTATAAGTTTTGTTTACATTCCTATGAATTCCGTACCAATGTTTATCCGTTGGACAGCGACGCGGCGCTTACGCGCTTCGATATTTCGTCTCTATTTAGTTAAAGTAGTACGATTGCTTTGAAAAAAAAGTTTAGAATTTCCAAAATATTTCAAAATAAATTTTTCTTCAAAATAATTTTTTCTTCAAAAAGTCTCTTTTTTTTCAAAAAAAAGTAAATTTTTGTCAAAAATTTATAGTTTCTCAAAAATCTAATTTTTTCAGAGTAAATTTTTTTCAAAAATGTTAATCTTTTTAAAAAAAAAATAATTTTTGGTACGGGAAGTTCCAGCAATTTGCCTTAAGGCACAATACCATGCGCTTTACTATTCGATTATTTTCATTTCTCGACTGTTTAATTACGGTGCGGGATGTTCCCCAAATTTGTCTTACAATTAAGGCAGACGGCCACCCAACACTAGTTCATTTTTCTCTAATTTATTATTTCTCAGACATTTTCAATTAATGATTCCTTCATTATCAGTGATTACAAAGTAGTTTCAAGCAATATAATTTATTTAAATATAACATTAAAAAGTATGCTGATCCAATGTAAACTTGCTAAGACGTTTCTTAGATACGGGGCAAAAAGTGCAAAGAGGGCATTTCGGATAGTACGGTGCAAAGTGTTAAAAAAATGATCATGCTGTTTTAAGAGATCATCCGTTTAGAATGCTACAAAACTTTAATTTTTCAAATTTTTACATAATTTCAATATTTAAAAAAAAATCAATTTTCATTAAAAAAATTTTAAATCCCAAATATTTCTAAATTTAAAAAAAATGTTTTTTTTCAAAAATTTTAAGAATTACAAAATTTTCAAACATGTTCAAAATAATACAAAGTTTGGAAAAAAACAATATTTAATATTTAATTTTGATACGAAAAGTTTCAGCAATTTGGGCTTAAGGCACAATGTCATGCATCACTAGTTTATTTTATTCATCTACAACTTAATTATGTCAATGTCACACATCTTCAGTATAACATTTATAAAATTTCATGAAAATAAATAATCTAATTAATAAATCATTGATAAAGATTTGGAATAGACATGTTTTGTACTTAAAATAAATTATTACACTAACTAATATGTGATATAGCATACCCTTAGATATAAGCGCATGTTTATAATTATTACAAGATAAAAGAAAGACATGGCCCCATCAAAAATTATCTGGTCTATCATTTTTCCCACCGATCCGGCGATCCGGGTACCGTTAATGAATTGAATTAATCGATCGAATTTTTGCGATGAGATTCACTTTTTTTCAATCAATATTCAGACCGTGGCGCCTGTTCCACTTTTTTGCGCTTTATTATATTTTACCTATATTGAATTATATGCGATTCGGCGTGTTTTCTAATCACAAGTGGCACGATCGTTGTAAAAAAAGAACTGCGTGTCAAAAGACGCATCTCGGATGAGGAATATTTCCATTATTATGAAAACTATTCTGTATCTTATACGCTTTGTCTGATGTATAGAGAATTGACTTTTATTCTAAATTAAACACATATGCATGCGCGATTTCTTCTAAATCGACCGGTATTATTTGGAAATTGATTTCAAGACTAGGTGCTCTTAGAAATTGATTTTAATAAACTTGCACGTGAAAGTCCTAAAAATATTTTATCAAATAAAAACTTGAGAAATAAAGAACGAGACAAATTTGTAAACAGAGTAACACGTGTATATAATAAATAAATATATTATTCATTAAAATTATGCGAACCATTGTAAAATTGGTTCATTGCTGATAGAATATTTTCCTGTAATAAATTTAAATAAACGTCTTTCAATTAATTAAAATATGTAGTAGTATATTTAATTAATTTCTATATATACACAATAATTATAACATCAGTGATTACCTATCATCAAATTGATCAATCTATTAATTTATTTATCATTCTGCATTGATTCATCCTTTTACCTATTATTATATTTATTTATAAAATAATATTTATATATCTATTCAAGTATTAATTTATTCATATAATTATCACAATTGGGTACAATTGTGCCTTTTTTCGGCTATAATTTTGTTAATTCACTAGTTATCTGATTGTGAGAGAAAAGTAAATTAAATGATGAATTAAACATATGTCTACAGGTAAGTAGTTAAGTACTGAAAAATTGTCTTTAAATGCAATGGTATATAAATCAAATCATACAAAAAAGAGCGAATGTTACAAGGATTCTCACCCCCAGGACGGTTGTGACATGCATAAACATAGGTTACGAAAAATTCATGGCACACACATACATGTCATATGAAACAAAACGAATTGCTGGTAATTAACTACTAATGTGCAACCTACACCAAAATAACAAAGCGATTTATATATATATATATATATATATATATATATATATAAATACTTTTTTGGCTCTTAAAAAGCAATGTAGTCTACAGATCGTATTAATGTAGGGCGCAAACTCAATGCAATAATGAAAACTTGTTCGAACAAACGTACTTCATATTTCTCCCTTTGAACCCTATCTCATAATCAGTATAGTTTAGCTGTAATGACCACTATCACTACCGTCTTACAACTATCCATTTCTTAGTTTATATCTTTCAACTCATTAGTATGCATAAAAACAATCCAAACATAATAATAACATTATGCAAATTCGGAGTTAAATAATATCATAAAAATTTATAACGTTACAATTTACATAACTGAACTAACTGCTGCTTCCGAATGCTGTCCTATTTAAATTTATATAAATATATATATGTATATATATATATATATATATATATATATATATATATATTGTTAATTATAGCAACTAGTTAATTAGAACGATTCAAAAATAAGTTCGAATTTGAGAAAATGTTGTATCACTTGTAACTTCATAGCGAAATCATTATTTTTAATATCAATAAATAAATTATTTTAAATACAGCATTATAAATTATTAAGTATTTTTTATAAGGTTTGAAGTTAAAGTTGAATGTGTTTAAAATTTCATCGCATCTCACTCTATTAATTTGGAATGATTTCTTAACAAAATGCAATCAAGACCTCATTTTAACGTTTTGTATATTTACGAAAAATAGTAAAGGAACCCACTTATATTTTAACATTATGGAAATGAAAACCTATAGAGCAACGTCATAAATAGTGAAAAATGATTACTATAATGTCTAATTCATTAACACCTCTGAAGTATCATAAAAAGCCTACACTATATTTTTGGTAACTATTACTATTATATGGACTTTATGGACGAAAAATAGTAAAGAAACCCACTTATATTTTAACATTATGGAAATAAAAACCTATAGAGCAACGTCATAAATAGTGAAAAATGATTACTATAATGTCTTTAATTTATTAACACCTCTGAAGTATCATAAAAAGCCTACACTATATTTTTGGTACCTATTATTATTATATGGACTTTTATTCACGTCCAGCATTTGAAGAATAGATGACAATCAAGTTATAATTTTATAGTTTTTTTAGATACAAGTATAAACTTTTCAAGATCGTTTAAATTTCAGAAAATTTATTCATTTCTATTATATCTTTCTATCAACTTGATTACAATGCTAACAAATCGTATATATATATATATATATATATATATATATATATATATATTTATATACATATATATTTATTATAAACTAATTAAACAGCCGACGTTATTTCATCATAATTCATTGTTCATTAAATGCATTTTGCTGTCATAAAAGCACAGTTCATTATTTCGTAATGATGAAAGCATTATAAAAACAAACTTTTTATGCTTTAATAATTTAACATAAATATAATATAAAGTGTACTTTCTTGTAACAATTATTGAAGTGTGAATTGTGAATTTTTTTATCATCCTGTTTTATTAGAAATCCGTCAATTTAATTTATTGGATTAGATAGGTCCAGGAAATACTGGAGCTTGTATGTTGCAAAGAATCACATAATTTAAATTTTATCAAAGATCTTTAAAAAATGTAATAATGTTATTAAAACAAACATGTATATTTTGTAATCTTATTAAAATTATTTTAATACTGCCTTATTTAAATAAATTACGACACACAAAAAAAATCAAAATAACAAGCTAAAAATGACTACACACTTGATACATATCAAAATATATTTTTGTCTGTCCAGCACAGTTCCTAAATCGGCACTGTTAATAAAACGAAAGTAAAATGGTACAATTAAATGTACTTTTTTGAAAGACAGTGTAAGTAGTTGTTAAAGAAATTAGTGATCTTAATCTCTCATGAGCTTACACTTGTCATGTTTTAATTATGGACCTCCCACGCTCTCGGTCGCGTGTGAAATTCACAAAAAGATTCAAACAGACCCCACAAACGCAGACCTCTTACTTAACAAAATGCCCAGACGAGGCCCATAAATAATACAGCAAATTTAATTTGGACGTTTCTTAGAATTAAAGAGAATTTTGATTAACAAGAAAGTGAATGATCGTTGAACATATGGCTATGGCTCTTCGCGCGAAATGGAAAAGATGCAAAATGAGTTCAAATAGTTTGAGATTAATTTTAACCTTCAAGACTTTAATGTATTTAAACCTTAAAAAAGTTTTTCAAAATGTGTTAAACATTTTAAAATATGTGTACTATATCATTTAGTTCATTGGCGCAAGTCCTAATAGAGGAGACTAGGTAGGGTAGTGCCAAGGTATGGTATTGGCAGTCGTCATGACAGCTAAAATATACTTATTTCAAGGTAGGTTCTAAAAGAAGAAAGATGAAGTATGTTTGTTCGAACAAGTTTCCATTATCGCATCTTTGTCACCCTACGTCAACACGATCTAAGCACATGGCTTTTAAAGAGTCAAAGGTAAGTTTTTTTTGTTCAATAACTGTTTCTAGTATACAGATAGATCACTGTTATCTTGCTGTAAGTTGTACATAATTACCAGCAATTAGTTTTGTTTTATGTGACATGGATATGTTATGACAAGTATTTCTTGTCCTTTTTGAGTAAAATTTAAGAATAACAATAAAAATTTAACTTTTGTGAGACAAAATACAAAAAAGAAAGAAAAAGAAAAAATTAGTGGAAAAAAACGTCAAACAAAGATATTTGAAACTTAAGATTTTATAAAATCTCTGAAAGTTTAATACTTTATAAATCCTTATAAAATTACAAATGGTCCAATTTTTAATTTATAATCACAAATTTTTATCATTCCGAAAATTTTTCGCTGATTAATCATAATATTTAAAATATTTAAAAAAAATTAAAATCTAATTAATATAAAATATTGGAATTTTGTTGAAAAATATAATTTTAATTAATGAATATAAGATGTTCACGGGTTTCGAAAACATTTAAAAAAAAAAAAAATTATATGTTATCTAAGCTCGCCCGGGCTGGCACACATTAGTCCCGGGTCCAATCAAAACCTCCGCCAGCTCGACATCAAGCAGTATGATTTTTTTTTCACTCTAGGTTGTAGGTCTCAAATATAATATCAAGCAATTGCTGTTTTTAGTGGATATTGCTGCATAAAGATCAATATTAGATATACATGTCTAATAAATATAGTCCACACATAAAGAGAGTTTAAGACGAGCAAACACAAGCCACAGAAAATGTAAAAAAATATACGTCCATATATAGTTTATCTAATATTTGATAATAAATTTATGTTTATATTAATTTATTTAAAGAGAAGCTCCAGTGATTTGCTTTAGGGCACGATTCCATACACCACTAGTTTTTAATGTAATAAGCTTATAAAATATGTGTTTTTTTCGCATCAAAGAATGGGAGCGAGTCGGTTGGAATTCGATATCCGTCATAGATCGTTGGTAATGCATTTACAATGTTCTTAGTTCTAGGTTCTCGTAGTTTTTAATTTAATTGTAATCTTTAAGAACTCACAGCGCCGGCAATAAACTCAACAAAGTACTTTACATACATTCGCTTAAAATTATATTGCCGGCTATTGCACAATGCTTTTAATTGCTCGCCTTATTTTCATATAATACTAACACAATGGTTAATTAATACAAATTATGAAAACAGGATTGCACTTCAGTTTTTTTTATATTGAACCGATTTCCCTAATTAGGTAACGCTGATCTTTTTACGACCAAAAGCGAAATAATTTATTTGTTCATTTATTTAAATATCTCATTAAGGGTTTTAGTAATAAACCATTTCAACCTTCTTTTAAATTTTTGAAAATAAACTAAAGTCAAATTAATTTTGAGTTATGTCGTAACGAATATTGAAGATAATCGTTTCCCTTGTAAATATAGATAATAAATGTGGCAAAAATGACAATGATACGAAGATAAGAATGACAACCTATAGAGCAGCGTCATAAATCGAAAAAAATATTTACTATAATATCTTTAATTCATTAACATCTCTGAAGTATCATAAAAAACCCACACTATATTTTCGGTATCTATTATTATTATATGGACCAATTTATGATATGGACTTTCATTCAAGTCTAGATCACAATTTAGTTATACATAATTAGTTTTTTTTAGATACAAGTATAAACCTTTTAAGATCGTTAAATATAAATATATCAAGCAGTTGTGATATTTATTTTCTCTTGTAAATATCGATCAAAAATATGTTTTCAAGTAAAAATAGTTTCATAGCATTGCCGCAAAAGAAATTAGGTTCAAAATACTATTTTTAAGTTTTACCTAGAAATATAATTATAACTAGAAAGGACAACCCTTAAATGACCTTCCAATGAATAAAGTTCGTCACAATTGATAATTGGTGTTAAAAAAATAAGAAGAATAATAAATTTTAAAAAAATGTCATGAGAAAAATGACAATGTAACCTCAAGGTTAATTATTCAGTGCTAAAACATGAATAAGTAAGTATATCAAATTATTTTACCTAAATCTGTTAATTTTTCACCTTGTGGCAATTGAACAGTCTCAGGATATGTGTTAGAAAGTAAAGTACGTTAGCCTTCACTGGTCTCCCTTAATTAAACAAAACTAACAAAACAACTATTATTTTTTTCTATGAAATAGACTGACTGTAATTCAAATGAAATCTAGTGGCGTATGGCATTGTGCTTTAAGGCAAATTGCTGGAACTTCCCGTACCAAAAATTAAATTTTTTAAAAAAGATACAATTTTCTTTTAGAACCCCGAATAAAATCGATTTTTGAGATTAAAAAATTTTTGAAAAAATTGACCTTTTTGAAAAATTTGATTTCTCATACTTTAAAATATTTTGAAAATTTAAACTATTTTTCAAAGCAATCGCGCTACGTTAGCTGCATAGAAACGAAATATCGAAGCGCGTGGGTGCAGCAATGGGTTCGTCGCAGTATAACGGATAAGCATTGATACGGAACCCGCAGACAAGTAAACAAACCTTGTTATTATTAAAATATCTATAAAATATGTGATAAGTTGATGTGCATATGTCTGATGATCATCTTTATCCGCCAAATGCCTTTTTTTCATTTGTTTCATTGGATCTTCGAAACCGCTAGACTTGCCTTCGCAAAAGTTTCATCAGTTCTTCATTTTGTCAATACAAATAAAATGTTTTGTAAAATGTTGAATCATACAAATCGGACGCTCGGTTCTCTTAAAACATCAATTACCATTAAACTAACCAGCACGTCTCCTTATCAATACGAATCGAATGTTTTATTAATTATTCAAATCGGTTGACTTGTATTCCTAAAATCGTCGACGAAAATTTGTATCCGCACACAAACACATACATCCATTTTTTTCTAATTGTAAGGTAGGGTAGGGCGGGGCTAGTTGAGCAAATTTTTACTTAAACGGATGTAGCACCTCAATGAAAAGTCTCAATAAATTGCTATATGACTTAATGGATTTGTTGTTTATCGCTTAACAAAAGTGTTAATACTATTTTTTGGTAATAAGTAAACTTTAAAAGCTACAGCTGTTTAAATGCAAAAAGTCAAGTATGCTCAATGTACCCCATAGGTGAGGCAAGTTGAGCACTAAGAAAGTATAATAAAATTATAGGTTCAATGTCGATTAGTAATGAAATAAAATAAGTTTTTAATAACCAGTTCTATATTTATAGTCTTTATTGACAGAGAAAACAAAACTTATAGTAAATTGCTTTGAATAATTAACGAAAAGTAGAATCAACAGAACAATATCGTAGCTTAGGAATTATTTTACCATTATATTCAGTATTTTTGTTTAAAATCATTATTTCTTTATATTACTACTCATAGACTTAGCTTAAATCTTAAAAATAATAATCAATTTCTAGAAGTTAATGGTAATTGTCTTAGTGACAGAACAAGTTTAGCAACTATGCTCAACTAACCCCAACTCGGAATTTCAAAATAAAAGTGAGTTTATAAAAAAACCGTGAGAATTATAGCCAGAATCTCTGTGCATATTAAAAGTACTATAATTATATGGAAGAATAAAATTTACCGGGTTAAAAATAAATAACATTTGACTAAACTAGACGAAAACTCGTGATGAATGACTTTTTTACTTTTTGGTCTCAAAATAAACAAAACGGCCGTGAGCCTCACTCATTTGTCCAGCGGCCACTAGCGATCGCGGGATGTTTATTTCTCCCAAACCTCTATCTTTCCGCCATATAATGCCTAAACGGACGGTGAATAGTTTTAGAGATATTTTGATTGCTCAACTTGCCCCTATGCTCAACTAGCCCCGCTCTACCCTATGCCAAAATACTAGGAAATCTTTGAAACGTAAAGATAAAATGTTCATTTTTAATTTACCGGAAGTTAATAAAAAGTAGTTGCCAAACACGTAGTATTATTATTCTGATTCGAAAATGTTTCTACAGTTCCAAGTCCAGTATTCTACCGCATTCATAAGTTCTACTCGCGTCAATATTTGGCTTTGACTTATTTATAGGTATCGTCCTGTTGACGATGATGTGCAGACGTCGATAAGTTAAACTGTGTTACTAAAATAAATTTTCCATAATTTTTATAATTAAACAGATTAACGGTTGAATTAATCGTTTTGCCTTCAAACTAATAGTTCGACCTTCCCTGGCGCCGCCACGCCACAATACTTATCCGTCCCAACTCGAAGGCGTTTTCAATGGTTTAAAACACACAGGCCGTTATCACGAAACAATTTTTAATCACATTAATTACAAATTAAGTACTCGCCACAAAATTAATAGCCACCTCTTGAAAATATGAATATAAATTTGCAAAATCAACGTTTTTTGTAGTAAACCACTACCTTGAGTAATTTGATCTGTGCAGTTTGTGAATTCAATAAATGCTTGGCAAACTAAAACCCGTAATTTTTTTTAGAGCGAGCTTTAGGTGTTATTAACTTATGACTATTATTATCGATTTCGAGTTAATAACGTCGATTAGCGTCGTTTGGTGAGTGATAATTATCCACGTGGTAATGTCTCGTGTTAAAAACATTATTTTACAAAGTAGATGGAATTACAGATTCCATATGGATAACAGTAATAAAAATAACATTTTAATATAACGAATTTCAATAAAATGATAAAAATTATTTTGAATTCATGATATTTTTTTGCATATCTTTGCGTTTTAGAGGTTTCTGAACATTTTAGAAAATCTTAGAAATGTGGATGCGCGTGTGCAAGAGTTTATGTAATAGGGCAGACTGGAAACGGTTGTACCAGGATATGGTAGTGACAGCTAACCTATACTGATTTTGATATAGGATTCAATGTGAGAAAGATGAAGTATGATTGTTCGAACAAGTTACCATTATTGCTTTCAGTCAGTGCCTTTCATTAACATGATCTGTAGACGGCATTGCTTTTTAAGAGTCAAAAATAAGTTTTCATGTCCGAATTGTTTTAATCATAACTGTTAATTGTATATCTATATGATTATTTTTTTGTTATTTTGCTGTAAGTTAAACATTAGTAGTTACTTATCAGCAATTAGGTTTTGCTTTGATAATTTAGCTCATTATGATTTTTTTTTAAAAGTATGCATTGGGTTCGGTTGTGACAAATTTTGGGGTACGGTTGTGACATGTATTTCTTGTCTTTTTCGGGTAAAGATTGAACAGACAAAAAATCTAACTCAAAACAAAATACAAAAGGAAAATTCAATATAAAAAACAGAAAATTTCACATTTCAGTTAACAGAATTCCTGTTAACTTTGTTTAATGAATTGTTTTATTATGTATTGTTATATTTTATTCATAAGCTTTGTTTACATGTTTGTGTTGTGTTACAAATCATTACATATTATTGTTATTAACGGAAATAAAAGTCATTATAAACCATTTTTGCGTTTATATCTATCTGTTTTAACCCAGTTTTATGTCTGTCACTACTGACCCCAACCGCTGTCAGAGCTGTCTCTCGGATTTGATTTTATGACTAATACATCGTATTTAAGAACAGTATTTCAGTATTTCCACGTAGACAAATGTTCAAATTACCATTTACTTTACTTTTCTCCCTTCTACCTAGTAAATTGACAAATTTATGGCTGATCAAAAAAAAGTGACACAATCGTGCCGTACACAGTCTCCACTATGTATGTATAGATACATTTTCTTGTCGAGATTTTCGGGATCATCACTCAACCGATTTGACTCGATATTTATTGATATAAAGACGTGCTTATCAGTTTTTACTTTAGCAATACCTAGCTAAGCCGTTTCGGAGATACTGAGCAAAGAGTGCGGAAAATGGAAATTAAGTTTATTTAAAAAGGCTATTTTTCAATATTCAAATTTTTCAAAGTTGTCAAAAAAATATTTTTCAAAATATTAAAATATTAAATTGCGGTACGAGAAGTTCGAGCAATTTGCTTCAAGGTACGATGCCATGCACCACTGGTTTTGAATTATTTGACACCATGAATAAGTTCTAAACAAAATTCCTAGTACAAAAATAAGACCATCAAATGCATTTTTTTTTCTACATCTGTTAATTTTTCTTCTTGTTGGCATTGGACAGTTCCATTATGCAAATTAGAAAGAAAAGTGTGTCAACCGTCACTGTTCTCCCTTATTTTACTTTAAGAAGACATAATAAAAAGGCGAAGACATGACATTTAGGACACAAACATACAATTACCTAGTCAATTCTATGAACCTCATTAGAAATTTTACTTCAACCATATGCTGTTAGCTGGTTCGAGACAATTTACGTCTTTTTTCAGTTCCGATTCGTAGATCGCATGACTCCGCAACTATTAATTAATTCGCTTTCGCATACTTAAACCCAATTCTAAATAGTGCAGAAATTTTTGCATAAATAAAATAAATGCGGATTGTTTACAATGTACAAAAATTTTAACAGCAATTTAATAGATTTTTTATATTTACGATGCCAATAAAATAATACCACAAACACTTACTCTGAATTATTGTAATTCTTGTGGATTCATGCATTGTTATACAGGTTTAGTTTTATTTCTTGGTTAAATAAAATGGCAAAATATGCATTCTGCCGCCGGCATATGAAACAGTATAAACAATAAATAGAAAGCAATAAATTCGTCTTCAATAAACGATTTTAGATTTTTTTAAATTAATTTTAAATTTAACTAAGTTACAGTGTACAAAATTTTTAGAACTATTTGCCTAACAGTATCAACTCGGGCTGTTTTTATATGGAGGTTCTTTACTCTCATACTATAGTTTACATGGCATTCAAAAATTTAATCTAAAATCGCATAGATATCAATTTCCGTAAACAAGTGTTATTAATTATTCCAAATTAAGTCCTTGGGTGATAAACCGATAAAATCATTTCTAAAGTCATTCATTTCATCTGATTAAAAATCCAATGCCAAAACCAAGAATAATTTAATTTAAATAATTTGATTTGTTCATTGATTAGTCCAAGTCATATAGCACATGTTGAACCTAATTCCAAATTAAATATGTAATTTAAATTTGTTGATTTATTTGTTTTATTGGTTGGAAATCGTATCTTCATAATTTCGTATTCAATTCTAATCACATCATTCTCTATATTTCTCTATATCTATATAAATCTGAATTAATAATAAAGAATGTCCAACTAAATTGAATGGAATGACATTGAAACAACATATTTGAAATAATATATAAATTACTTGTAAAAGATACTTATCATGGACGATTCGACATCAAATGTGTATAATTATTTAATATTACAACAGCTCAAATGAAAATAAAATAATGACGAGTATAAATAAATATTGAAAAATTAAAAATAAAAATAAAATATTTTTGAACAAACAGAATACGTGATCTTGGTAAAGTGACATACATACAGAGCCGGTCCTACCTTGAATGCGATGCATGCAAAAAATGCGGGCGCACGCCTTAGGGGGCGCCAAACGAGCTTCGGATATGAAATTTATAATATAGTTTTTTCAATATCATTCAAAAAATTCTTCTTTGCATCTTTTACTTATCTTGGACAATATTTTTTAAACTTTAAAACAACAATCTGATACACGATGGAGAAGTATACATGAATACATACAATTCAGCTCTTACAATATCAATTAGGATTTTATATAATGAAAAATTGAATTAAAATAATTTAATATGAAGAACCAGTGTTATGTTTAATAATGAAAGGCTAGATTTTTTTGCTTTCTATGATTTGTTCAATAGAATAAATTGCATAAAATCCCCAAAATAAATAAGTAAAATATTTCAAAACCCAAATATTAATATTACACATGCGTTAGAATTAAATGAAAATTTAAAAATATTTTTGCAAGCAATAAAGTACATACTAAAATTTTTGGATGTCCGAAAAAGTTTGGGTTGAAAACGAGAAAATAGTTTTAAAATAGGGGGCTATATAAGGCAGAACTGTTTGATTATGAGCACCCGCAAATCAGCTTGACCTTTTAAATAATTTTAAAATCAATGTATTTTATGCGCATTTAGATCATATCTAATTTTTTGTGTACTAAATCCAGATTTATTATAAATTATTAACAAAAATTAACGTAAATGTTTATATAATTTTAATGATAAATTGTTCGAAAATGTAAAATAACAGGGGCGCTGAATACCCCAGAACCGGCCCTGGTGACATATATATGTAAATATGTATTTCAATATAAACCCTTAACAATATTAAATTTTTGCTGTTAGAATTATGCATAATCAACATTTCACAGGTTTCAAAGGTTTTTGAACATTTTGGCATACTTTAGAAAAAATCGATGTTCGTGTGTGTATATGTATATGCGGATGCATATAGTTCGTCATCGATTTCGGGAACGCGAATCAACCGATTTGAATAATATAAAAACATTTGATTAGTATTGATGGGGAGAAGAGCTGATTTGTTTTTGGCAAAGGCAGGTAGAGCCGTTGCGAAGATACGGGGCAAAAAGTACAAAAATGGTAATTTAGTTTTTGAGAGATCGGAGCATCCGATTTGAACGATCCAAAAACTTTATTAATTTATTTGTATTTGTTATTTATATTGACGGAACAAAAAACTTATCAAATATTTAGGCAGGCAGCTGCACTGCTTTTGGAGATCCAATGTAAAAGTATAGAAATACCTAATACCATTTGGTGGTCAAAAATAAGTACATATGTACATTTCTTTGGGTTCCGTACCATTGATTATCCGTTAGACAGTGACGCGGCGCTTACGCGCTTCGATATTTTGTCTCTAAAACCGCTACGCAGCACGATTGATTTAAAAAAAATTCAAAATTTTCAATAAAATTCAGAATATAAAAAAACATATTTTGCAAAAAATCAAATATTTTCAAAAATTTTAAAATTCTCAGAAAGATATTTTTTTCAGTTTTTAAAAAATTTCAAAGTTCTTTTTTAAATTTTAGTTTTTATTATGGGAAGTTCCAGCAATTTGCCTCAAGGCGGAATGTCATGGCACCACTAGCTTTTTATATTTATCCATGGATGTTTCTCAGCACCGATGCGCCTTTCGCGATACCTGTACTTTTTGCTGACCAAAAAATAAAAACGAACGATATATTTAGATCAATGATGACTCGAAATATACATATAGTGGTAAATGTAGATATGAATAATGATATTTATATCGTGGTTCAATTATGTGTATCGATGTTTGTTGGATTGTGCGTGCTTTGAAGCGATTAATGACAGGCCGGCAAACAACGACTCACACGGCCACTTAGGCATCGGACGCCCCGACGCGCAACCCTAGGCTCGCGCGCCGCGGGAGGCGACACACATCGCGGACAGGAAAAGACGGCAGCATCGATGAAACGCATGATTCGAAAATTATCTCGATAGATAATCGAATAACAAAAATCGTCATAATTGAGAAGGTTAATTTTAAAGAATTTATTTCTAATTCAATTGAAGTGTTTAGAGATTTTTTTTATAAACTGATTAAATTTTAACAAAAATGAAAATAATAGGATTACCAAGCAAAAATTCAATAAAACATAATTTAATATAGTATAGACGCGGATAAGCCTTGCTGAAATATAAAATTAAAATTACGCTATATAAATAATAATAATAAATATAAAATTAAAATTACGCTGGGACTGTAACTTTTCGTCCCGTAATGAAATAAATATACGAGGAATATTAAATGCTTTCAAATAGATTATTATAAATACTGTAACTTATATGTTTAGATACTGTTGTAGAAGTAATGCTAAGAAGTGATGCTGCGTGGAACGCAATAACGCCATTCCACTTGCAATGTTCGAAAAGAAAAACGAATGATAATAATTAGAAAAAAAGTATAATTTTAGAGCAAGGATTATATCAATCTAGATCCTCCCCCCATAAACTAAAGCCTGCCGGCGGTTTCCGTGAGAACCAGAGACAAAAGATAAGCGAAGGTTTCGGTATAATACCGCCTCGGTATTGAGTAAGACATATCAAGACAAAACCCATTCTGGGATGCATAAATGTATTTCCTTTGCTATACAAAAAACACACATACATTTTCAATATTTGGTCTCATTTGATTCAGAATGACTTGAACCGTCAAAAAAACAAACTTCTCCTCCGGTAACTTAAAAATTCTTGCACTGACGGATAGATATTTCTAATATCTATATCTAAATTCATAACCAAAGCTCTATCTCAAAACTTGACTTAACTTTGAGAGTTACAAGCTAAACGCTTGTGTTTTGCTTGTAAGGTTTTTGGCATTACCAATTTAAACAGTTTTTAGTAGAAATCTCGCTAACGGTAAGGAGCATCTGAAAAATTCTGTCGCTTATAGATTTTGCGATTTACTACATTTCAGCCAAAAACAGCAAAGTTCTATGTCTAAACGTTCAAAAGTTACAAGCGTTTAAAATCACGAAAAAAATCGTTCAAAAGTTACTTTAAAATTACTGAAAATGTTATTAACAATCTTCTTCAATTGAGGTCGCCAATAAAATTTTATTTTGATCAACAATTAGTTTTGTGATAATTGAAAGTATGTTGCAATAATATTTTTAATAGCAAATATAAAAAAATTATTATTTTTTATCGTGACGATAAAGCTAATTGTATCGTAACACAGTTTTTCAAGAGAAATACATTTATGAAAACACAAAGAAAAATATACATTGAAAGCGTGAAAGTACTAACCGTGAAAGTTCAAACTGGAGTGCTCAAATTTTTGAAAATAATACGACAGAAATTAATATAATACAATTGCATTTATTATGGTTAGATATGCTATTTTTTAGCTACTACAGTACATTTTTTAACTTCCCGTAGGGTAAGTTATTGTAATGGGCCGAAAATCGGAATTGAAAATTTTTACATTTCTCGACGTTTTGAAGGTTTCTGAACGTTTTAGCATACCTCAGAAAAAATGGATGTGTGTGTGTGTGTGTGTGTGTGTGTGTGTGTGTGTGTATGTATGTGTGGATACAAATTTCCAGTCACGTTTTAGGGCGCACGGATCAACCAATTTGAATGGTTCAAAAAACATTCGATTCCTATTGATAGGGAAAAGAGCTGATTAGTTTTTGGCAAAGGCAGGTCCAGCCGTTTCGGAGATACGGAGCAAAGAGTGCAGAAAGTAGAAATCGAATTTTTGAGAGAACGGAGTATCCGATTTGAATGATCTAAAAAACATTCAATTAGTAATGATTGGGAGAAGGGGTTATTAGTTTTTCGCAAAGGCAGGCCCAGCCATTTCGGAGATACAGAGCTAAATGTACAAAAAATGGCAGTTTTTGAGAGAACTAAGCGTCCGATTCAATTGATTCAAAGAACTTTCTGCTTGTCTTAACAAAATAATTGATTTTGGAAAAAAAATTTTTGTCCCATTTTTTTTTTTTTTTTTTTTTTTTTTTTTTTTTTTTAATTTTTTGTATATCGAAAATAATTCAGATTTTATTTTTAATTCTGACTATAGTTCTAATATACTTTAAACAATTAATTTCAACTCTGCAATTCAGTTTATATAATTCTTATAAATATTAGACAATGTTACAATATTTATAATAATCTATTTGAAAACATTCAATATTCCTCGAACATTTCGTTACGGTACGGGAAGTTCCAGCAATTTGCCTTAAAGCACGATGCCACCCACCCCACTAGTTATATAAATACTTGTATAGGTTATATAATATATAATAAATATATCTTTTGATTCAGATTGGTAATTGAACACTGTCAGTATACGTAGCGAATAATATGAAAAAGCGCACAAGACAATTGTATAGTATTGCACTAGCTAATGAAGTATTAGCAAAGCAATTGGAAGACCTAAATATGTATTCATATATAATTTTGGAAAAGGTTTACATAACCTGGCTGAGTTTGTCTTCAACGCATGTGTTCGTCGGTTTTGTTTCACGAAGAAGAAAAAATCTGACATATCAATTGCTCCGCGACGGGTTACGCGAATCGTAATTACATTGATAGGATTTTTTCATTCATTTATAATAATTTCGATAGATTTCTTTGAAAAAAAAGTAAAATATATAGATACTTATTATATATTATCTCAAAGATTTTGGAATCGAAATTCTAATTGAAAAAAAAATTATCGTAAAGTGGATAATAGATATTAGTAACAAAAAATGTAAAAATTACTATATTACTCAGAACTAAATTATAATCAATAAATATGTATTTTTTCATCTACTATTCTATCAATTCTGGTAAGTGGAACAGTTATCCGTTAAGAAAATAATAGCCAAAATTTCTCTTTTAAATTATATTTTGATAGATTATTTCCAACAAAAAAATTGAAAGTGCTCTAAATATAGCATATTCAGGTTTCGCAATTTCTTCGAATTGTTGAAATTCTATTTTATAAGGAGTAAATTTTAATGTATGCTAATCGAATATGTTTTGCATCTTAAAGTATGAATTTATATGACCAATTAATTTAGTTATAATTAATTAAGTAGATCAATTGATATAATAATAAAAAACAAAAAATATATTGATAAACAACTTTAAAATATTTCCCATACAATGATGAGATAAAAATATATAATAATTTCAACAGTTTTAGTATTTTTAGTATTTTGATGAGAATTCGTGATGTTTATATTATATTAAATTCATAATTGATAATTATGTGAAGTTGCGGTGAATATTACATTGTTTACGTTGAAAACGATCACTTTTGCTATTGGATTGGATTGAATAGCAAAAATTTTTATTATTGGTTTCGAATCCAATATTATAAAGGAAACTGTTGCCCAAATTAGTAATTCTGACGACTACTATGAAAAATTAACAGAAATTATTAAGTTACAAAACCCACTTACAACAAAACCAATTGTTTTATTGATATTACTAGAAAAAATGCACTACATTATTTTAGAAAAATACAATATTATGACATTGATTCAGAAATAACAATAAATTGAATAAATGTTATTATATTTGTCAATATATTTTTTAGAGAAACAAATATTATAAATAGTTTTAATTCTACTGATAAAAAAATAAATTAGTAACCTAGATCACGTTGCCGCATTAGGTTTTTTTTAAAACAAAAATAATCATTATAATCGTCTTCAGAATAAAAAGCGTTAAATAGAATTTTCATGATGTTTTACTACGTTACAATTGAAAGTTGGTTCAAATGATATTCGAGTCCAGTTTTGTACTTAGATGCATGTCTACCGATTTCTTTTGTTACAGTATTGGTGTCCTGGTGAATCAGCCAATTTGGGATATACTTGGGCGCCTCTAGTATTTTCAAGGATTTTATTTTGTGGCTTTGGGACATAGCAAATATCAAAATGTGTTGCAACACTGATATTAATATTGATGAATCTAACTTCTCTAGCACTACTGGCACTGGTGTCAATTGTCACTTGTCAATTGTCAACACAATATTATAATTAGTCAATTTCATTAATTTTTTCTCTCGTTTTCAATAACTTTTTTATTTTCTCGCGATTTGTTCAGCAATTTTACTTAGACTTAGGAAAAAAGAAAAGAAAAAAAATATATATGTAGAAAAATACCTTACACTTTTGCTTAGATTCAGACCTTTTCAAATACAAGTCTAACATACCATGGACTATCGAAATATATATTAATTAGATGAATAAAGAGTAATATTTATTACAAAAAAATAATAATTAGGCATTTTGTCAGGGAAAATGAAATTACCTACTAGCTATATACTCGAATATGGCAATAAATTTTTCTTTAAGAATCAACTCTAACGCAAATATACTCATCAAATGTTTCAAGTGTTTTTATTCCAATTAATTCCCATTATTCAATCAGGCGCTTGCGAATATCCGCTGCTTCATTCGATATAATTAATAATAAAATAAACTATTGCCCATTCGTGATAGAAAGAAGCGACATGCAAGCCGTTGTTTTTTAATTCTAGTATGGGTATTTTGTTGTGTAAAAACCGAACAGAAATATTTTTTTCATATTTCGGGGTTCAAGAAACTCTATCAATCGATATTGATAACAATTATTCGAACAGACGAAGTAATAAAATTGATTTAATTTTATTACAATTTGATTAATAGCAAAAAATTAAATAATTAATTTTATTGTTATAATCATTCTTATTCTGCAAAAGTGGGTATGAAAAGCTATGATTGTTTTTTCTTAGTTGACAATTTATTTTTTTTTTTTTTTTTTTTTGTTACAATTTATTTTTGTTAATCAAGACTTTAATGTCTTATTTACAAAATTGATATGAGCAAAAAAAAATACAAAAAAACAAAAAATGCAATACATTGAATATAAAATGAAAAAAGTTGAAATAAAAAAATTAAATTAAAACAGTAATACAAAAATAATAACATAAATGAACGATGACGTGATGATGTATGCCGCGTACTACGTCAGGACGCGTGCAGACATTGGGCTAGGTGTTTGGTAGATCGGAAGGCCATTTCTTGCTCAATCTTCTTATCGGTCTCTGAATCGCTTGAATTGTAGGATTTGTATGCTGGATTAATTTGTTGTTAAAAGATGAACTTCTAATCTTGATCATTTCGTTGACTGTTGAGATTTTCAAATCCTTATGTAGGCAAAAATTCGAAATATACCAAGGCGCATTAGTAAGGATACGCAGAATTTTATTCTGGCACCTTTGAATGATGTTTATGTTAGATTTGCAAGAGCAACCCCATAGTTCGATTCCATAAGTCCAAATGGGCACTATGATAGTTTTATACAAAAGTACCTTGTTATCTAGAGAGATTTCAGATTTCCTACCAAAAAGCCAGTAAAAATCTTTTATTTTCAGTTGGATTTGTTTCTTTTTATATTCAATGTGCGTTCTCCATGTCAATTTCGAATCAATGTGCATGCCTAAATATTTAACAGAATTGCATAGTGGAATTATTGAATTGTTCATGATGATAGGTGGACTGTTGTGATGTTTTAGAGAAACAATTATGTGCTGAGATTTTTCGATATTGATTTTGATATTCCAATCTAAAAACCATTTTTCGAGACTAGATAAATAATTTTGTAACTGACAAGTTGCTGTTCTAATATCGGAATTGCATGAAATAATTGCTATGTCATCGGCGTAAGTGCATATGGTTAGAAGATCATCTGTGGGCATATCGTATGTGAAAAGAAGATAAAGTACAGGGCTTAGCACACTGCCCTGTGGTACCCCGCATTCTATATTTCTGATGCTCGAAGTCACATCTTTAATTTTGATTCTAAATTTTCTATTAAGC
Organism: Ctenocephalides felis; assembly: GCF_003426905.1. Classification (NCBI taxonomy): domain Eukaryota; kingdom Metazoa; phylum Arthropoda; class Insecta; order Siphonaptera; family Pulicidae; genus Ctenocephalides; species Ctenocephalides felis. The sequence continues at coordinate 43,257 of NW_020538799.1, forward strand.
AAATATGAGCTTAAGATATTGAAGTAGTTTGGAAAAGTTGTTTTGATTTTATATAGGAGTCCTGAGTGCCAAACCTTATCGAAAGCCTGACTGACATCTAAGAATACGGCTACACTGTGTTCCTTTCTATTCATGGCTTCAAGAATACGAGACACCGTTCTGTTGCATTGTTGAATTGTAGAGTGATTTTTTCTGAAGCCAAACTGATGGTGAGGAATCCAACTATCATTCGGATGATCTTCTGACAATCTCTGCAACAAAAGTCTCTCTAAAATTTTCGATAATATCGATAAAAGACTGATAGGACGGTATGAACTAGCAGTGTGATGGTTTTTGTTTGGTTTAGCGATCATAATAATTTCTGCAGTCTTCCACGCTGTGGGCCAATAATTGTATTGAAGTATGGCGTTGAAAATATTTGTTATATATAAGATACCTTTTGTAGGCAATTCTTTTAACATCTTTGGAGTGATTTTATCCATACCTGGCGAAGATCTATTTTTTATCCTTTTTATTTCACATAAGACATCATTTGGTGAAAAATGTCCTAACGGTGTAGAATGTATGGGTTGATTTACGAAATTGTTAATTAAATTATTCTGGGAAATGTTTCGAGCGCTAAAAATGCTACTTAGATGATCAGCAAATGCCTCCGCTTTTTCTTCGTTGCTTTTTGCCCAAATGAATCCGTTTTGGTTGGTTATTTTCAGAGGAGGGTTTTGTTGTAGGGGTTTACTTTTGTTTCTGATTGGTTTCCATATGGAATTATCGTACCTATTTAACTGCAATATATACGACCTGAATGTACAATTCTTCCATTCTTTCATTTTTTTCCTCGGCGTGTTATTGAGATGATTAAGCGATGTCTTATCCGTTGGTAGATGAGAATGTTGCCAGGTTCGTCTTGCTCTTCGTTTCTGTGCAATTAGCTTCTTAATCTCTTGCGGAATTATTAGATTATCATTTCTTGGATTAATGTTCGGGGTGATCTGCTTGGTTGTTTCACGTACAATCTCAGAAAAATAATCTATATTATTTTCTATATCAATAACGCTTGTAGGCCTAGATTTTGGAAATAATTTTGAATCAAGTATGGATTTGAATTGAATCCAGTTAGAAAGATTGTTGTGTAGAATATGATTGTTGATAACTGGAGTAGGAAATGTGCTAAACGTCACAAGTATTGGAGAATGATCTGAAGAAAGATCGTAACTAGATTCAATATTGAGATTTGAAAGATCAATACCTTTCACAATAAAAAAATCTAAAAGGTCTGGAATTTTAGTAGGGTCAGAAGGCCAATAAGTTGGACTGCAAGTTGAAATAAAGGAGAGGTTATTTTGCCCTATGGCTGCATGAAGAATCTTTCCTTTGGCTGTAGTCAGTCTAGAACCCCAGGCAATATGTTTACAATTAAAGTCACCACCAATGATAAATTTATTACCTAATTGAGAGAAAAATGAAGAAAACTGAGCACAAGAAATTTTGAATCTTGGTGGACAATAAACAGCAGAAACACAAAAATTATATAAATTTGTTTCAACAGAAATTTGAGTTGCTTGTAGAAAATCATCAGAAATATTTGGTAGAACAAAATGCTTTATATTATTTTTGATTAATATAGCCGAACCGCCGCGAGCCCTGCCACTTGGGTGATTTGAATTATAAGTAGTGTAGTTATAAATTTTAAAGTAGTTTTTTTCAGTGAAGTGAGTTTCTGAGATTAATAAGATATCTATTAAGTTCAACTTTAAAAAACATTCTACTTCATTTTTGTGAGGTATTAAACCGTTGGCATTCCATTCAGCAATTTTAATTATTTTTGCCATTGCTTTTGTTGTTGACTAACGTGGATAACATATTTATTATTATGGTGTTCTGTTGCAAAAGCTGATTGAAGATATTTTTAAATTCTAAAATAAGTGTTGCTAGAGAATCAGAATCAGGATTTGAAGGTGAATGATTAGAAGCAGAGTAATTGTTTTTTGCAATGTCTGCATAGGATGAATTTTGAATTGTTGGATTTAAGGCCGGAGAAATGATGTTTATTTTATTATTAGAATTAGAATTATTAGAATTTTTAAAATTTTGGTTATTTGGATTTGGATTTATGACTGATTGATTTACTGGAGTTTTGTTTCTTTGTTCTTTAATTTTTTGGAAGTATGAGCAACCGCGATAATTAGCTGGATGAGCACCGTCGCAAAAATAACAACATGCCGGAGCATTCGGATCTTTGGTACAAGCTATAGTATTATGATTGTCACCGCATTTTAGGCAAGCAAATGGTCTATTGCAGTATTTTTTGGTGTGATTAAAGAGTTGACAGCGAGTGCATTGTATAATGTTATTGGACTTTCTCGGTGGTTCGACGCGTATTATGCAGTTGAATAATTTATAAATGTTATAAATATTTTTGTTATTTCTATTTGGTTCCAGATCAACAAAAAACATATTAAGAGGTTCTTTTGTTATTCTATGTCTAATATTTAGGATATTACGTACGACATGACCCTGTTTTAATAGTTCTAATTTAATTGCATCTGTGCTTGTTGAAAAGTGTACATTTCTAAGAACAACCCTATAAGCCTTCTCTTCTTTTAATTGATATGTATGATATACGGCATTAGTTTCTTTTAGATGTCTGGATAAAGTTCGAAAATGGTCGACAGAATTACATAGAATTTTAAATGTATTGTTAGCTAAACTTCTCAGGAAATATTGATCGTGCGGAATTATTTCATTTAATTGATTAGACATATCATTAATATCGTCAACTCCGTAAATAAATATTGGAGGGGGCTTACTGACTGGAGTCGGTTTAACTGAGTTGTCATCATTAGCTGTTTCTATTGTTGAAAGGGCCGAAAATCTGTTTTGAATTTTGACATCTATTCCTAATGGTTCAAATGAAGTTTTTCTTTTTTTGAAATTGACTACTTGCCATGAATTAGGAGGTTTCTTGACATCAGAATGTGGTTGAGTGAGGCTTGTAGATGCACTATTACTAGATGATATAACTTCCTGTCTTGAGTCAGAAACTGATGAAGTTGAACGCAGCGAGACCTTTTCCGATGTAAACATATTGGTCCGACCTTCTTCGCGAGGTATCTTGCTGTATTTGCTGGATCCAATAACGGTCTTTCGTAGTTTTGGGATTTCTGATGGTTTACTGTCCGATTCCATATTCGCTTCTATATCATGATTGAAATGTAAGACATTTTTTTGATTCCACAAACGCACATTAGAGTCTCGATTATGTATGGTTTTTTGTAAGCAATTATTTAATTATCTGTACACTTTTGTAAGCTTTTCATGCAATTTTAATAAACCGTAAAATTCAATCTGACATGCACTTGTTTTTCCCGACAATTTATTTTAAGCCATATTTTATTATCAAATACCGTTTTAAATTTTAAATAAAATAGTAATACTTTAAAAGAGTGAAAATATTGTTAGATCAACATTACTGTACATAGTTATAAAACGAGAAGCTTGGACCAATATTGTAAAAATTCGCCCTTAAGCAAAAATAGGAGTGCTGAAAGAACTTCGTCGAATTGAACAAAAAGTGGAGTTATGGATGCAAGATTTTAGTAAATATTGTTACATTAAAAGGAGAACAGTGAATTAAATTGTACTTTCACAATTATCTGTCTGCAAGCAAGTTCATAATTCAGAAACCATAATCAATAATAGCATACTTGCTCATATTCTGAAGTAATAATAAGTGTAAATTTAGTTCTTAACTTCTGATATAAACGGGCAATATGAAAACTTTCGAAAGGATCAATGATGATGGTGAAGTTGTAAAAAAATGTATAACAAGATACTTTCAAATTAAAAAATATTATAAAATGAACTTAAAATTATTCACAAATGACATGGCTAATGGACCGTCCACATCATATGATCCTCGTCCTCATAGTTATTTATGAAAATATTGAGAAGTTAATGGAATCAAATCTAATTTAGATACATAGTATTGCTTAATGAAAATAAACTTTGATCACTAAACATATAGATAAAATTGCACAAGCTTTCGATTGCTCCTACATTGAACAATTAATCAAAAGGCTAAATAAGACACAGTTCAAGTTTGAGAAACACAAAACAAAACCTTGCCATCCTACAGAAAGGTGAGAAAAAGCAACACTGACCTCATAATAAAGAACAACAAAAACAATAGCTTTATCGCCCGGAGAAAAGTTACGGGCTTGGTATTTTTTGTGAAGTGTTGTGAATTATACTACGGCATTACTATAACTACTAAAAATACTTTATTATTCCAAACAAGGGATTTTATCATGTCATGTGTCAAACATCGTCAAAACGATTTAAAATACGTACACCTAGATTAGCCAATTTAATAGTTGCAATTTAAACTCCTTCATTACTCTTCGACAAAATGCTTTTGACGAAGAATAAAAATAAAAAAGTAGGAAGAAATGAAGAATGCAAATGTTGAAAAAATTAAACAATAAGATAAATACAGGGAACTGAAAGCCGCAGCACAGGAATCGGTAGCTCGAAGACAAAAGTTTGAGAAATAAAATTTAAATTATAATTATTTTATTTATAAACAAAGGAGAAAAGAGGTGAAAATAAAATGTGGTGCTTTCGCGCTTTGGATACTCGGGCAAAGGACCATTGATTATTACTTGCATACTTATAGAGATGGGCTTATTATATCCGAAGCCGGATCGACTCGGATTTGACTCCGCTTCATGGTGGAGTTATATCCGCTAAACAATTCCACGACTCCGACAATTTTGAAACCGAAATACTCGAAACAAATGTGTTCTATAGTACGCTGTTTATGTATCTAAGGATTTGTTAAATCCCATTAATTATTTGAAATAAAAATTTATGAATAATTATCAATAAAATAATTTTTCTAAAAAATTCACGAATAAATGACGGATTGTAAAATTTTTCGGTCGACCAGATGATCGTCTCAGTGACTCGTATTTTTAGCAGTGTTGACCAAAGTAAAAACGCAAAACTTGAGAATCAAATTCAATTTGATGATTTGATGAGAAAATAATTGATTTTTTGGATTAATTTTATATAAAAATTATGTAGTAAACTTTGTAATAAAAGCAAAACATAATACTTCTGCTTTCAAAATTTTTCTTCTGCTATTTCCATTTGAAAATTAATATTATATCGCGTAGTTCGATTAGCATATTATTACTTTTACACAATTATATAATTGTGTAAAAGTAATAATATATTACTGAATATTTTTTACTGCTTAAATGTTAATGATTTATAGTTTTAAAATTACAATGTATTGAAATATGATAATTGTATTATTGATTAATAAATATATATATATATGTATAAAAAAAATGATATCACTGATAAATTTTGTACTCTAAAGTGTTGTTATTTCAGGCTATGAAAAAACAAGATTAAATAAATGTATTTCGTTTCGTATATTTTTCGGTATGTATATTCCTGATTGCCGTCATTTACGGCCAAAGATTGTCCTAGTTAGAAATATGGCCTCTTACTATTCAATAAATTATACATTTGAGTTATTCACACTTGAATACAATTTCATTGTTCTGTATCTTTAAAGTAACATTTTTGTATTTTCTGGAAAATACACAATGGTATTTATTTTGACTTTTATACCTAAAAAAGGTCATAAAACTGCCTGCGAGACAAGAAAGTGACCGCTTCCTTCCCAAATCAAAAACGACAAAAACACTAAATGCATGTACGAGTTAACAGATTTAATACCAGTTTAAGGAAGTCAGATATGACAAATCCTGTGAAACAACTCCGCTCGGATTCACTCCGAGGGAGGAGTTGTATCGGAGTGATAACTCCGGAGTGAATTACCCATCTCTAATACTTATATTCACATATAAGTACCTCGTGTGGATGGGTGTCCATTTTAACTTGAAAATATAGATAATAAATATGTTTTGTGTGGTGTGAAATGGCTAAGAGAAATGTATCACACTATTCTTCCCTGATTCGAGTTGGAGTTTAACCCTGCTCACGGTCTTGCCATAGGGTAGTACTACCCATTATTATTATTATTATAAGTATGCAAGTGTGTTCTTAGTATAGATTTTATGATTATATAAAATATGAAAAATTAGTCAAAAAGCTGAATATTATCAACAGTTTATTGACTTATACTGCACGCATTTGAATAAATAAATAAATAAACGCATAACAAATATATGTATTTTAACCTGTCGAGCATGAAATGGCCAGGAACGATATGTTTTCTAGTGGGTATACGTATACATATATCTAAACAGCATGAGGGTTATACGTTCGAAATGTTTAATTCGTAATATGAAATGCAGTTCGAGTAGCAGTCACAAACATTTGTAGCACGATGCAAATTGTGTCCAGTTCTATCGTGCCGCCGTTTGTGAGCCCCGGACGGTTCAAGTAAAGCATTTGTGCGCTGGATGCGGATTTAAATAAAAATACTGTTTAATTCGAAACCCGTTACGCGCTACAATATAATAATATAACGTGGCTGAATTGTGTTTGTTTTTCACTAGGAGCGATCTTATCTACCATTGAATTAACAATTATTCTTGAGTAATTAAGACGCGAACACAGAAGATGCGAAATGACTGTTTTGATCTTGTATTCCTAACTGTACAAGCGGCTCATTTCGCTTATGAATTATGGTACGAACTTCGGACCCCGAAGGGGACGGATCGACGGACCAGCTGACGGACTACGTAACCGACAGTGCGTCCGCGTTTGCCTTCTCAAACAACTCCGGAACAAAATCGCATTTTGAATCAATTGCGGGTGCAACGATTTAAACGATTCCGTATCTTTTTTATTCATTTTTATTACAGCAATCCGAACTTTTAAGTGTTATATGAGCTGATTTTGAACGATACTTATTTTAAGGTTACAACGGTAGTTGAAGGCAATCCATCGATTGCCCTAACTGAGATATATTTAGTTTGCTAGTGAACGCTATTGGAAGCAACCCCATGGTCTACATTTTAATTGTGATATTGCAACAAATCCTCGAAAGACTATTATTTTTACTAGAAAACATATTGCTATCTGCATATTTCAATTTTTAAAACCGATATAAGGGGACCATATTCTATTTATGTCAAAATCGGGATGGCAATTTTTAGTTTTTCTAATCCGGGATGGGAAGGAGGCGAGGGGCTTTAAAGTAACAAATGCTATATATTTTATACGATTTTTTTATATGAATCATTTTTTTAATCAAAATTGCGGACTTTTAGTAAGAACTGTATTATTCGATTATTTGTAATACTATTTTATCTATAATATTATATATATTAAATTATTATTAATTAATATTCGATTTGTATGTTGTTATCGCTTTTGAGCTTTGTATAAAATTCTATTCAATTTTCTTCATAATTAATTTGAGACAATTACCACTTGTTTGTTTGTTTTTATAATCTTTGGTAATTTATCTATTAATTTTTGGTAAACTGGGACAATCCGAGAAAAAGATCTAAATTCATGACAAATATTGCTTTTAGAAAAACCCGGGACACGAGGTAGAAATCTGGGACAGTCTGTTTGTTTTCACAATTTTTGTTAATTTACCTATTAATTTTTGAAAAACCGCGACAACCCGGGACAAAAAATCTAAATCCGGAACAAATATTGCTTTTAAAAAAACCGGTACATAAGGTAGAAATTCGGGACTGGCCGGACAACTGAGACGTATGTTCACCTTCCCGATGTCACTACTGCCTAATATTAAGCTGTCCGAGATGGATATCAAACCTAAAATTTCTGAATTTCAACCCAAAGCTCTAAACACCAAACTACGTCAAAGCTCTAATTTTATAACATATCGTACATTTTATTCGCAACACCCTGTTTCAATTAAACTGGTAGCGAGCACAGACAATACAAATATAATATAATAAAATAATAATACAAAGGAGCTTCGATTACTACCAGATTGAAAAACTATTACATTTATACAGAAACCTTACAATCGCTCGTTCTGATATCAAGCAGCAGTGATATCATTTCACTAAAGAATATAAATATCAAAGTTAGTTTTGAAGTGAAAATATTCTTTCCGGGCACTACTGCAATTGGAGCCAATTCTCTAAAAAAAGGTATAGTATGGTAATGTTATCTTACGAGTCTATGTTTGTATAAATTGGTTGTAACAAACTGTCAAAAAGTTATGTATTTACTGTGCCATCAAGCGTTTCACACATAAAACCTAACCTACGAAAAGCACAAACGTCAAATTTTATCATAAGTGCATGTTACTGGTATCGCGTTCATAACGCATACGTGAAGTTAGGTTTTATATGCTAAACGCCTGATGGCAAAGCAAATATACAGTTTTTCACAGTTCGTTAATACCAACTCATATAAACATAGACTCGTAACACAGCATATCATAACATACCGATTTTATCCGAGAATTTGTACGATATATCGCAATTAGTAAGGAAAACCATTGGGATTCCTTTGAGAATATGTATATAAAAACCATAAATAAGTGTCGTTCGAAATACTTTATAGAACATATAGGTCCATTTGCTGTTTAACTAATATATTAATATATATTGTATCTATATGTATATATATTATTATAACATATTTATATTATGTATTTCAAACTTTCCGCGCTCCGGAAAAGAAATGTAATATCGAAATTATTAATATCTGATGAAAAAAATTAGTATAAATTTCAAAGCTCAAGATGATTTTATTATTATATTATTATTTGCTTGCATTTTGAAAAACTTCTAATACGTGAGATTTTTGATTTCATATAAAATATGTTGCTCCGAAAATTAAAACAAAATGCTAGTGCTAACCTCTTAAGACAAATATAACTTAAATCATGTTCCGACTCATGTCCGACTATTCTATATAAAATTTAACATATAAATCATAAATATAATAATAAATGTAATAACAATTGTATTTAGTATCAAATATGCTCAATAATTATATGAGTAAAATATAAATGATAATACCTTAATTTTTTTTATCTTATTTTAACATACACGTTTTTGTTCATTTGGAAAAATAGCTTGTGAAATCAAGATAGATTGTTATTTAAGGAATTTAAAAGATATAAGTGAGTAAAATAATTTGTATGGGCAGTTTTTAAGCATTTTTTCACAAATTGCTAATATTTTATTTGCAACATATACTAAATTAATAAATTATTATTATATAAATTTTAATTTTATTTATTATATATTAATGATCTATAAAATTAAACTTAATTAAAATTATTGTAATACGTTATTATATCAAATAAATTATATTCAAATATTTAAGAACAATTTAAAAGAAACTATAATTTACAAGGATTTTTATTTAATTTTAACCGCATGCGGTTAGATTAAAATTCGGATTTTCCAATTCGTGCACTTAAATTTCGTCAGTGTACTATATATTGAATTATATAATTATAAAATATTGCACTTGACTGGTAAGTTTGTCGCTTTTTATCCAAAATAATATGACTCAGTGCGATTTAAATCGCCGAATGCAAAAAATACAGTTTGAATACGGATTCAACTCAATAACTGAAGGCAATAAGAATAATCATACTTGCACAATTTCGGTACAACCTGCACCTACAAAACCAATTTTGTTTCCGTTTATTTTGGACGAATGACACACAAATTAATGATATTTCGGTTTTAGCTTATCGTATTGACTTTATAATAATATTTTAAACAAAAACTATTTTTTCTAAATTTTCAGAGCATCACGAGGCCAATCAAAATTTTTATTTGTAAGACATATGATTTACTAAAAATATCAAATAGCGCGTTTTATTGTATATTAATAATATAGTTGATTAAAAATCATACTTATAATATATAAATATATTGTTATAAAACTATTGAAACATGAAAACAAAACTATTTACTGTTTTTTTTATTTTTAATTCATAAGACTTGGATTCTGTTAATTTAAATAAAGATAGAATCGAATTAATTAATATATGTCATTTCATTTTATATCAAATAATGTTTAATTTAGGAATATTTTTTTTAAAATATTAATAATATTTCAAAATGGTATTTACATAATCGTATTAGCAAAAAATATTGCAAAAATATTATAAGCATAATAATATTATAATAATATTATATATTAAATATAAAATATATATATATATATATATATATTATATATATATTACAAAAAATATTGAACTTATTCAGCAAATTTCAATTTTTTTTCAATTTTCGAATCCGTTAAAAATGTGGAATTTTGAAATAATTTAATATTTCAAGTATTTCAAGCTATTAAAATTTATCCCAAAACATAAATGTAGTTACTTGAAAATTATGGCAATAGTATTAGAATACCTAATAAATAT